>NC_038252.2:4903971-5203971 GCF_000004515.6 Glycine max | reverse complement strand
CCATGTCTCCCTGAAAGGAGGCTGATTAGCCATGCCACCAACAGAGCTTTGATCAGCAAAAGCAGCATCTCTATCAATTAATGGATCTAGAAAATGACCCTGGTCACCCAATCTCAAAGAACTATTGGAAGATTGTGCACGCCTTAAATGAGAACCATCTCTGAGTTCAGACATCAATAGCCCAAAAGGGTGCAACTTATCGGCCTCATTATTATGAGTATCATTCACTGGAACTTCATTTGCAACAGGTTTTCCAGTAGGATGGGAATACGAAGCATTGAAATCCATGGGCCTCGTCATAGGTTTTTCATTTATGCTTCCAGCCAATTTTGACAAAGTGATATCTACATAAACAAATATATAAATAAAAGTAGAAATAGATTCACAAATAACAAACAAGGGCATACAAATTGATAAGCAAAACAATAGTCAATGGACATGAGAATGGCAGAACAGGAAAGCAAATAACTTACCCTCGTCATGAGCAACAATATTACTGAAGCACTGGTCATCGGAGAACTTGACCTCAGAGTGATAACCTTGGTTGGGTATTTGGGAAGGAATGCCAACACTTGAGGTAGTATCAGGTCGGGAAGAAGACCAAGGTTGATCATCACTAACAGAAGACCCATCATAGTCAAAATTATGAACATCTACTTTTAGGTTCCTTCCAATGGCATCAGTCGGTTCTGATTGAATAACCCTGTTACTACCAGAACCTAATCCTGACTTGACTTTCAAATGAGGCATAATGTCACCAAGTTCATGAAATGGTGATCCTTCGGGAGCATCTGACAAGCGAACAGGTAAGTCCATCCCAAAAAAACCCTGTTCAAACCACAAAATGATGTCAATCCCAAGAAAGGGTCCTTGAATTTCCCCTTGAGGGTCCAGATAGCACAAACTCAACTCCTCGAGAGCAATAACACTTTCAGGTGGATACGTCTTCTCATTAATTTTGAAGTCCTGTTGATTAGTGCATGAAGTTTGATGCAGAGATGAAAAATCAAAGAGAGAGCGAGAATCATCAGGTAGATTACTACTGACTTCAGAAGCAGCAATTGATTCAACACCATTCCGATTAGCATGTTCCCGAAAGCCAGAAGCTTGTCCCTGATGGTTATCAAAATCTGCTGATTCAGCAACTTGGTTTCCAGGAATGCTTCCCTCCCCAATGCAGTTAACGGAACTCTCATCTCTCCCATGCACACCAATAGTTGCCATATGCTTCTGTTTGCCTTCTTGAAAAGTTGCAACTTCTGAAAATTATAATAATTTGTATACAATCAATAAATGTAAATAAATAGAAAAATCTTTACTTTCAACAGATTAGCACAATAGAATAAAAAATAATATTGATTTCTCACCCTCAACTATATTTCTCAATAAACCGCCAGCAGTTGATGCCGAACTAATTAGAATTTGATCAGAATCATCCGAGACATCACTTCCTGATATAACCTTTGCACCACTTCCAATGGAAGGTTGTTTTCCTTCATTTGCAATACCAGGACCTGAAATAAGCCACGGAAAAAAAACAATAAGAAAAAAAAGAAATCGATTATTTTTTACAGGAACTAAAAAATGCATGCATATGTCACCTGAAATATCATCATTTGACACTCCATCCCTTCCTCTAAAGGAGTAGCCTGAGACTTCACTGCTAGTAATTTTTCCTTTCCATATTTCTTTAAGGACAGACTGAAAGAAAGATACGAAATGGAATCAATATCAATGCTGCAAAGCAAATAACCCTTCAAGAATAAAAAAGATTAAAACATCAATCGTTAAGGCATAATAGCAGTGTTTCTTCATCTTTTGTATTCTGCATATACCTCTTCCTCAGCAGCAGGAGCAACAAATGCTAATGGTTCAACAGAACCATGTTGAGTTATTGGTGATGCATGATCCATCTCAGAAGGCAAGCTAACAAAATTTGGATCAACCTTTTGCTTGCGATATATGTCAAGCAGCTTGCCCCTTGGGTAGTAATATGAATCAGCACCAAGACTAGACTTCCCCAGTATGGTTTTATTCCTATCCACAAGTGCTGATCCAGCACCAGAGCCAATAGGAGGCCTTACAATTTGTAGGTTTCCATTATTATTCGCCCTTCCTCTTCCTGGTGAAAATCGCACATTGGAGCCTTCTATACGTCCTTTCTCCAGCCCAAATCCAGGTGCAGCACGGTATGTAGACACGCCAGCAGCTTGAGCTTCCAATCGATGTCGTGGCCTCCATTTATCACGAGAATCAGTGTCACGATCAGACCCAATGCGATTGCCAACACCAGGAGAAGGTTTTTCAGAGTGACCATCTTCCTTCTCAACATCATTTCTTTTCTCATTACGAGAATCCTTCTCCTTATCTTCAGGACCCCATCTTGATGACCACTTATTCTCCCTTCTAGAGTCATGACCAGAACCACGGCTCTCATGCCAGCGATCAGAGGGCAAGGATCTATTCTCCGAGGTTGAAGTATTCTGACGATCTTCTTTTCTACGATCCCTTCTCCCAAGCAAGCTTGTTTCTCTCTCCTCTTCACGCCAGCGGCGACTGATGTCAACATCAGGAGCTGTCCTCCTCCAGTCTTTCTTGTCCTGGGATCCCTCCAAACGCCAACTGTCTTTCAGTATGGGATCAGTTGAGTTCACCTGAGCAAAAAGCCAAGTAGATGGATATCATCCTATCATTTTCCAAAGATCAGGTAAAACCTATGGATATTAAAGGGATAAAAATTTAGCAATCAAACCTATAGTTTAAGTAACCACTCAAATTCAACCATAAGAACAAAAGATACAGCTACATAGGTATTCAACTATTACAAAGTAAACCTGATTAATCAACCAAACAGATGTGCATAGGTAAAAGAAACTACAGAACTCCCAGTTACATCATTGTATTAGAAAATTTTAATTCTTTACAAATATAAAATGTGCACAATAACTCTTATCATGTTAATTGGGCACCTAAATCAACATTAATAGTTTAACCTACAACCCCATGATTTTGAGAGACAGCTGTGTCAAGAAAAACATTTTGTGAATTTGGAAGAGAATCTTCAAAATTAAAGAATCAACTAACTCAGAGAGTGTAACAAGCAGATGTATTGTCACTGCTTTTAAGTTTAATAACAATAGTACCTGGCAAATTGCAGGAAAAAAAACACTGATAATTACAAAGGAGTCGGTGATCAAAAAGACTTCCCTCTCACTGTTTTCAAAAAGAGCAGTGCCAGCATTGTAAAATCAAATAAAATTGCATGCAATCGTGCCATTTTAAACTCTCCAGTTTCCAAAATGATAAATTCTCGGTCAACAAAATGATAAAGAATAGCAATAGAACCCTACCACACCAATAGATTTCATGAAGGGTGGGGAGGGGCTATGGTAATGCAGGTAAAAATCAAAACATCGAATATTACATACCCCCACTGGGTTGGAAGTTGTCTTTGCATCAACAGGTTTGGAATAAAGCCACTGTGGGGATAACGGTATGCTGTTGTCAGACAACAATTGATCTGAAAGTAAAACGAGTTCACAACCAACTGTTACCATTTACGCATTAATGAGAGAAACGACACTAAATTTTAAATTGTAAAAAGATAAACAAGATACCTTTTGAATCATCGAGTAGCGCCCCAATCCCTTTCTCCCCGCCATGTCCTCCGGATGCTTCATCTAACACAAAATCAAAATGCAAGTATTAGCAGACATGCCATTCAAATCAGTTTATAGTTATGAAAAACGCCTAAAATACAGTAAGATAAAACAGATAACTTTTTCCGAGAGGAAACAAAAATGCAGAAAAAATAAAGGGCAATTATATTGCTTCCTCATGAGCTACAAAGAGTAGCTTCTGAAAAATACATCATAAAATCCATATCATAAAAGGCTTAATGGCGGGATCTGCGACATCCACAACCACTTACAATTACATATCATCAAAGCCTTTTTTCGAAAAGAAAAAAAAAAGTCAACAGGAAGATCAAATCACCAAGCCACACACCCAAAAGAAAACAACCCCACCAACAACGCAGTCAAATCAGCTTACTTATGCGTTAAAAAAAACATGATAATTCCAGATTCAGATTAACAACAACAGCAAACTGAACTCCACCCAATCCATCCAAGCACGGCCTTAGAAGAAACCCCACTTCTCAGCAAACCATACTCACTAAATCAAAAGGACGCTATACAGATCAATCCCAAATCCAAAGTCAACCCAACCCAAAATTAAAAACAAAAAAACACTAACAAAAACACACAGAAAAAATAAACAAAAACAAAAACAAACAAAAGAATCCAGAGCCACACAAGCATGAACAGGCTCGTCTGTCGGGCGCGCAATTGACACGCAGAAGGAATCGCGGATTGAGATTCGACGGATCGAGCAATGATTGCGAGCGAGGCAATAAAAACGTGCGTTTCGAGAGAGACTCGAAAAAAAAAAGCCCTAATCGAAATTGGAATGAATCAAATCAAATCAAATCACCTCTGAGGGAATCGGAGGGCTTAGCGGAGAAGAGATCGTCGGGGAGATTGACCTTGCCGTCGCCCATCGCCGTCGAGTTCGGGATTGTCGGAATTCGGAAAAACGGAAGAGATCCGAAAAACGGAACGGAACAGAAGAAGAAGGAGGAGGAGAAAATGCGAAAAGGGGAACGGAAAGCGAGAGCGAGAGAGATAGGGTTGAATGCTTAAGTGCGCGTCGAAGATTGAGAGAGAGAGGGTAGGGTTTGCGAATTGAAGGGTATGTGATAGATAGTGAGAACGAGAGAGCGGTGAGAGAGAGAGAAAAAAGAGAGAATGAATGGGGTGAGGGTTTGAGGGCTCACGGTGTGGTGTGTAACATCAGGAACAACCATGACACTGCCATATATTAATATATTTTTTTCATTTTTCTGTTTTTGTTTTTATCGCATATTTGAGAATATTTATATACATTTTTTTATCATAAACCTCGAAAAAGAATTTAAATAATTCAAAGTTCGATCAAAAGATAAATAAAGTTTAGATAATAATTATTTTCATCAAGAATTGAACTCAAATAATATTTAAATGATATAACCTTAATTTCAATATATTAATTATTTGTATTTGATCATTTGGTGGAGAAAAATTATACTAGTATTAAGGAGGTTTTAATCTAGGTATTTTTTTATACTTTGTAAGTTTTGATATTGGATAAATTAGTGGTGTATTTTGGTAATTTGGTCTATGTATTTATCCAAACTTTGTGATTTTGTGTCTATATTTAGAAATTCTATATTTGACAGTGTAAAAATGTCTACATGTATTAATAAATAAAAAATGTTTGTCACATATTGTTGTTAGAGGTGATTTTCAATAGCACACTCCTTCTCCCCGATTCTTCTTTCTCTCATGGCATACTTTTCTTTTACCTTATTTTTCCCCTTTCTTCTCTGGTTTCTTTCTCTCTCCTCTCTTTTATCTTGCCTTGTCGTCTTCTAATTTGCATGAGAAAGAAAGGAAACTTGGGTGGAGGTTGCAACACAAGATCAAAATGAATTTTGATTTCTTTAAAGAGGTGAGGGGAAGAAGTGGTTCATCTCTTCAGGGGTAACTTATTAAGTGCTGATTATTTTCTTATTGAAAATAACTTGTGGTGATCTAGTTTTTTTCTCTATTAGATTGTGTTCCTTCCTAACATCCCCATCCCATAATGACTATTATAGTTGCATTTGAAAATTTATTTGTTTTGTCGATAGAAGTCAATTGAGTGAGGTAGCTGTGTAGCACACCAAATTATTGTTACTATGGTGTGGAAAGAAATTTCAAGGAAGGATGGGATTTCACTCCATGTTCTTGGTGACAGCGAATTACAAAGCCCATAAAAAAATTCATTGACTTGCTTAAATAAAATGGTTCAATAAGAACTTATGCAACCACCCGTAAAAAGTCCAACACTAAAGTTAGTAAGAATGTGAGTGAAGTGGAAAAAATGAGAAGCCACACCTAGTTGTTGAGTTTGACTTTAGATAGTGAATATGTGTTGGAAAATTTGTTAGGTGATTAGAGTTGCATGTGAAGGATGAGACAAAACATTAGGATTACGCCAATTGTTTGCCATATAAGTCGATACATGCAAGCTAGTATCTTTGATTACGTCAAGGTAATGCCGACTTCTGAGCTTAGTATGAGTGAAGTCATTAAGGAGCTAGTATTAATACGTCGAAAGGGTCAAGTCGAGATTTAGTCCCGAACATTGTGGTAATTGGTAAATTCTTCTTTCAATTTATATCTTTGTTTCGTGGTAATTGATAAAATACATATATAGCAAACACATGAATCATTTTTCTAAAATTATTTTAATTGCATATTTTCTAAAGGTTATAAGATTTAAATGATGATCAAGAATATTATATATCAAACTAACTTAATCAGTTATTGTTGGTATTAGAGTTGAATGATCTTTCGACTTAGTGACCAGAGAGAGAAGAGTATTGAAGAAGCTTGAGGAAATTGATGGTCGATCTGTGTGGGGTCCTTGTGTCAAAAGTCTACTCGACGATATAATAGTCAAGTGGCATGTTGCAATGGAGGTAGTTGGCGGTACAAGTTTGGAAGTGTCACCATTTAATACTCATGGAGCTGATCAGGAAACATACCATATTTTGTACAAGGCAGAAGCCTGACGGGCATCTAAGAAGATTGAAGATGAAATTAAATTTTAATTAAGGGAAGGATTATTGGGAAACAATTCAAAGTTGTAATTTCAAATATTTTTTAGATTTAAAAAAGGATATTATCTTATTTTGAGGATGCTTTTTAGATTTAAAGATATATCTTGTAAATTAGATATTTGTTTCCTCTTTTAAGATTATGATGCTAGGTCTATATATAGATATTCTTAAGACAAGAAGAATTACCCAACCTGAAAAAGGGGTCGCTACCTTAGGTGAGAGAGGGTGGTCATGTTAAGGGAAGGTTTACAAGTTTGTCCAGCTTGTCCGAAAAAAATTGTTTTGAGGAGATCGTGGCTGTAGGGATGAGGATCTGAACCACGTTAAACAAGTTGAGGTTGAAGTTATGGATTTAGGGGTGAGGGCCTGAACCACGTTAAACAAATTTCTAATATTTTTTTCTATTTCATTTATGGTGTTGTCTCTTGTTCTTGGTTGTGAGATTTTTGAGTAATAAAGACATGAGTGTGTATTTTTTCCCCAACAATTGGTATCAAAGCCGATGGTTCGACTTGGTGATCAACTCGGATAAGTAAGAAGACAGCGGTGGATCTTTGGCCTGTGGATCCCTTGTATTGAAAGTCTTCTTGGCGATGGGTCCAAGCGGTGTATCCTGTGGGTGGAGTGGTGGTGCAAGTATCTAGAGCATGTGGGCTCTAATGGCCACCATATGGAATACTCATGAGTAATAATGGCTTTCGCTCGAAGAGAAGGCTACCATGTGGAAGAAACTTACACTTGAGAGGAAGATTGTTGGAGTACAAGTGTGAGGTAAAGTCCAACATTGTGTGGGAATGAAAAGGTTGAACATCATATAAGTAAATAAATGACCCATAAACCTTAGCCTTAAGGTTTTGGGTTAAAATGTGGAGTCAAGTTCACTTATGTGATTGTTCATAACTCAATGGTATAAATCTCCCTTGGTTTACCCTCCTTAATTACACAACAGTTATAAGATTGACTTGGTTATTGAGAATGAAGGTTTAAGGGTTGAATAAAGGGGGAGGAAGGGGAGAGATCGTGCATTCGAATCACCCCACTATCATTCTAAAAACTAACATTGGTTGATAAAATAATATTTAATCAAATAAAAATTTACAAAAATTTGGTATTTTGTAACTTGATTATTTAAATATGTGTGCGCGCACATGTGTGTGTTTATTTAAGAGGCCCGCTTAAAAATTGAAAGGTATATGTTAGCATTCAACACCCTTTCGTTTGGACAAAAAATCACTCTTACTTGATTTAGACTTGCATAAATTAAAGGACAATAATGTATTTTTACTCTATTTAAAAAAAAAAACAAAATCATTTTTTCTCTTTCCTCCATGTTGTCATCCTTCACACGTTTCTCAATCCACCCTTCACACTCCTAGCTTGCCATGTACTTCTTCCACCCCTCTAAAAACACAAACCCATTTATCGATGGTGGCAGGAGGACGAGGAAGGTGATGAAGGTCAAGTCATCGTTGTTGCAAAGGAACACATACTTCTACCATAGGTACCAAAAGGGTAAGGTAATGAGGAAATTGATGATGTAGCAAGTGTCGAGGCCTCGGTTGTCATAGTCTCCAAAGAGATTATGCTTGTGATTTCAAATTCGAATTGTTCAATGTTGTGTTTGAGGTTTGTCATGAAATTATGGATATCACCTACACATATAACTAACATGGGTTTAGGGGGGCTGACATTGGTGCATTTTCTGGGTTTGATTTGGTTTGAGTTACAATTGCTCACTTCATATTCAATAGAATTTAATTTATGTGTCTTGCACTAGAGGAAGATATTCATAAGCATTATATTTCATTATTGTTCGTGCTTCTTATGGATGGATGATGGATTGGTTGTAATGCAACAAAAGAATGACAATGCCTGGAAAGGAAAAAAAAAGGTGATTTTGAGTCATTTGGTTTTTTAAAAATAAAATGAAACTAAAATTACATAGTTTTCCTTTAGTTTTTGTTGATTTAAGTGAAAGAAGATTTTTTTTTTTGTCCAAATGAAAGGATACTAGTTGCTAGCATATATCGTCTAATTTTTAATTGGATTTATATTAGCAAATCCCTATATATATTAAGTATTTAATTTGTGTTACAACATAATCAATTTTTCAATTATAACCTAACTCATTTTATTATATAGTTTTTGTGTCTTACACTAACCTCTTTTAATCCTTGAAAAACATTATGTGATGTTTTCTGTTAGGGAGGCTGCTATAAATATTTTTTTAAAAAAAAACAAAGGAAGTTTATGTTTCCTAATAGATATCTTTGTTGCTTCTTATATTTTTAGTCGCTTTAATTTCTTTTTGTCTATATAATATCTAAAAAAGTGTTTGATTTTTATTTTTAAAACAATTTTAAGCTTAAAAAATAAAGAAAATAAGTACACATGTTGTGTTGCTAGTGACCTCTTTTAATTTATTATTGACATTTATGATATGATAGTTTATGAAATGGTCATGTCAAAATATTTATATTATATAGATGGTTACATAATGGACAAGTATGTCTCAAGAAAGTTACAAGACGATCTTCTATCTTCTCAAAATATATTTTCCTCAGCTAATAACAAATTAAAAGAGATAAGTGAGAAATTGTTTCTCATTCATATTTGATGTCATCGGATTAATTATATTAACTTCCTTTTAAAATGATTTTTTCATAGATAATTAGCTTTTTTTTTATAGGAAGACAATTTTTTTGAATAAAAATTAGGTCATAGAATTCAATTATTGATCCATTAGTTCGAACATTGAATTAATGCTCTAACCAAGTTGATGACCAATCCAATTTTTAAAACATTGCCCTTGTTTTTTTCCACTATTTGTTATTTTCAATCAATTTTGGTAATTTTTTCTAGACAACTAGGTAGAAATCTCAAAATTGTAGGACACGGATAAACCTAAAATAAGAATACTATTTAGTTATGATTTTTAATAATGTTTTTGAATCAAGACTAATCAATTGAAAAAATGATCAAATTGTCCTTAAAAGACAATATTAGTTAAAAAATAATAAAGGTAGGTAAAAAGGAAAAAAAAACCCTTCATAATAGTCAAATATAATTTGGTTAAATTTATAGAAATTGTTTAAAATTTATGTGTAAAATCACCAAAATACCCATAATTGATTGTAAAAATTCAATGGGTAATATCCGATTTGGTCTCTGAAAGTGAGGCAGTGATGAATTGGTCCCTGAAAGATGAAAAATTCGAATGTAATCCCTGAATGTGCAAAAAAGTGTGACAAATTGGTCTTGCTGACAAATTTATGAGACCATTTATTAATAGGTTGAAATGTTTAAGGACCAATCTGACAATAAGATGTATTTTTCGAGGATCACTTTGACATTTAGTTGAAAAGGTCAAGGATCAATTTGTCATTAAATTATCCACAAAACAAATTTGTCGTACCTTTTGCACTTTCGGGGATTGAAAATCAAATTTTTTATCTTTGAGAGACCAATTTGTCATTGTCTCATGCTTTTAGGAACCAAAATGAGTATTTATCTAAAATTCAATCAATGTCTTCTTTGTAACATCCTTGATTGTTGACTTATCAGCGACTTACGCATTATGACACAAACATCCTTGTTGATAAGGTCAAAACCCCCCGTAAGTAATCTTTTATGAGACTTTGATAATCATCCTTGGCTACTTCCAAGATCATTGATTGTCCTCATAAACTAACACGATACTTTTCAATCAATGTCTTGTCTGTAACATCCTTGATTGTTAACTTATCAATGACTTACACACTATGACACTTCATTAAACATCCTTGTTGGTAAGGACAAAACTCTTTATAGGTAGTCATTTCTTAAACCTCGACAATCATCCCTAACTGCTTTCAGGATCATTGATTGTCCCTACAAACCTCTCCATAGGTCACGCATTTCGTAACTACTCCAAGCCAAATACACGTAACGGTGAAGTTCTTAAATGATGAACTATGAAAAAACATATGCATTTTGTTGGGATAGGTAATACTAATTATCTCCTTTAACTCATCTTTATTTGTACAGTCTTTGGATCTCTCTCATTCTGGTATGATTCACGCAAAGTGTTACATTAAACTATATAAATCATAAAACAATTATCTAGGTGATGTTTTTAGATGAAAAATTATTTATGAGGTATTATGAGTGTATTTCAATAATTCATAATTAATTTGAATTATATCAATTTATAAAAATAGAGTTTATTATCTTTTTAATCCTTTTTTTTAGAATTTCTACTTTTAGTCTCTCAACTTTTATTTGAGTGATCAACATCCTTTGATTTTTTTGTTCGTTCTAGCATGGACTAACAATAAAGTCAGAAAAAAGAAATTAAAACTAGTGAAAAAAGATTCAAGGTCTAAAAACAAAATTCAAAAAATTTAAGAACAAACAAGACAATAAAGCCAAATGTTTATTATGAATAATCAAATAATAAATTAATAATTACAAAAAAAAATTATTTATTAGCTTAAATGTGATTTTGGTCCTTTTATTTTTTTAAATTTACAATTTTGATTCTCTATTTTAAAATGTTATTCCTAATGTTTTTTTTTTAAATTTGTAATTTTATTCCTCGCATTTTAAAATAAAGGCATTTAGTCCTTCAATTTCGTAAAATTTGCGATATGATTTTGATCCTTCCAAAATATTGACAAGTAAGAGATTAACATGATGTGATTCAAATTTAGTAATGAGACAAAAAATTGTTTGTTTAATCACTCATAATCAATGTTAAAATTTTAATAGTCAACACTGTCAGTTTGATAAAACGACAAAAATCAAAGATTTTACAAAACTAATGACTAAATATTTCTATTTTAAAATAGTAGGACCATAATTCATATGATTAAAAAGGTGAGGTCTAAGTGACTTTATTTTAAAATAAAAGGATCAAAATTATAAATTTTAAAAAATAGAAATACCAAAATTTGATTTAAGTTTTTTTTTGGAGAGGGAAAATGTCTATGTCTAGTAATAAAAAAAACATCTAGTAATAAATGATCTATGGAAATAAGATAAAAAATTTGGTCCTTCCAAAATATTGACGGATAAAAGATTAACTTGATATGACCCTAATTTAGTAATGATGCAATAAATTATGTGTTTAATCACATCATAGTCAATGTTAATTTCTTAACAATCAACACTTTCAGTTTGGTAGAAGGATAGAAATTGCATATTTTACAAAACTAATAATGACTAAATGTCTCTATTTTAAACGAGTAAGACCAAAATTGCATATTTTAAAAGATGAGATGACTAAATGTCTTTATTTAAAAATAGAGGGACTAATATTATATATTTAAAAGTGCTTATACATTAAACATCTTAATAATGAGCACGGGGGATGTTCGTCTTAGTAAAAGTGTTTAGCCAATCAAAGGTCATCTCACGATCATTCTCCATGAAGTATAAAAATGTTACCCAATTATCTTTGATGGTTAAGATTCTCACATCCAAAAAATATAAATGTGATCTCTTCATGAAGTTTGGGACGACATTCAATAATGGAAAACACGTCATAAATGTAAAGGTCTTTTGGTTTTGGTTCGATAATTGTAGTATTCGAGACCCGATCTAACACATCAACAATACGATCAAGAGATTGTTAAAGTCTACTTGTTGTCCCAAATTTTGTCTCCTTTTCCCACCCTTTTCCTCTTTGTATTCACGTTTGAGGGACTTGGTGTTATATTTGGTACATTTGATGGTTCTTCATTCACATCTTCATTACCACATTGATAACTACCAGCCCCACCTTCATGTGTTGCATTATCCTCACCTTCAACATTAGGTGCTTCATATGTCGGTGGATTTTGATATGGAATTAAAACAGAAAATCCATTAACTATTGTGCCCTTGAAACATTTTTCAAAAATCTAAGCATTTAGGTCCCTCGTGCTTCCATTTCAAGACATTCGGATCTTCCTATAGTCAAATATAAATAAGTAAATTAAAAAACAAAGAATCAAAACATAAATAAAAAACTATTAGCATAGTATAACAAAAACATGAACATACCTTGCTTTTTGAAATCCATCATTCTTCATATGCTACGATGGTATTTTTTTCATAATTCCAACCAAGACTAGTGTCTTTCACAACTAACTCGGCAAAAGATTGAAAATCTTTTTTTGGTGAATCTTGTTTATTTTTTAATTGAATCCTATCAAGCACATCATGTTCTTTCTTGAATTTTTCTCTCTAAATTCTTCCATCCTTCTTTACTAAAATGATTTCCTGGCTTGTTCCCAGCATGTATCTCTTTGATACATATTCTCAGAAAAATTTTAGTTTTCTTATCATCCCACTTAGTAGAGTCCTTTTTGGGTGCCATTATAATATTTTAGATGATAAAAACATAATCACATTATAAAATAATAATCTAGAATCATTTTTTTAAAAAAATAAGGGTCAATTAAGATACTAAGTTACTGGAAAAAAAATCTAAGCATCTCAAATCACAATTTAGTGTGAGGGACATGGCCCACCCACAATCCACACTATCATCAACCACAACAACAAAGTATGAAAAATGTGCATCAGAAAACAAGTGCCTTTCCACTGTCATATGAAGCAATTGTCTAGAAACCCAAAAGCAACACAAATGGAATGTTATTGGTCTAGTGCATAATGTCATTTAACTGCTAGAAGGCTAGCATAAGTGTGTCTGATTTGCCAGGTTGATTCTCTTGAAAAGTTGAATAAATTACTTGATGCATGTTATAGAATAGGAGTGGAGACAAATTCAATGGTTATAAATGAAATAAGAATCATTCCTTTGTTCTCTTGGTACCATGAGTTGATTACTTCTAAAGTGACAATTTTTAGTTACTTAGTCTTTCATACTATGTATTGGACTGGATCCAAAGTGTTACTTAAGGGAAATTTATTTAAATACACAACCTGCTTCTTTGACAGAGCTTTGACAAAGAGAAGGACATAACAGGCTTTCACATCCCATCTTTGGAGATGGTGACTATTCTCTTTAACTCCTTGTAAGCCATTTAAAAAAAGTTGATTGATGGTATGAGCTTGCTCTTGATTTTATATGGTGCTTGAATAAGGACTATCTGCCTATGAACTTTGAGCTAATTTTTGTCTTGTATAATGAACATGTTTTATTTTGACAGTGATGATATTATGTAATTAATGAGCAGAATATAATATAATCAATTAATCATGATCCCTAAAATTGTTGCCTGATGTTCTATGATATACCATGCTTATGGTGAGTAGAATATAACATAATCAATTAATCACGATCACAATTTAAAAGGCAAAAACATATAACATCATAACAAAACTAACAAGCACCAAAGGTGTAAAAAAAATAGAGGTCGAGTAAGTGGCATCTCATTTATAATGCACCTTTCTACACATAAAACAATATACATACAAAGTATTCACTTGAAGCTTCACATTGGCAACGTATTAATAATCTCCCCAAAACCAACATATATATGAACCCTATACTTCCAACAAGTATGTATCTGCTAAGTGCTTATCACAACTACTATACTTCCAGCAAGTATGTATACCCCCAACAAAAAGATAGCAACACCCATATTCTCATGTCCAGTAACTTGACCCAAAAGCACCTAGATGCCACCAACAACCCAGCGACCCCAACATACGAAAACCCAACAAAATGTGCCTTACCCCCACAAAATTGGATCAAAATCCCACAAACAACAAGAATCCCCATATTACCAAACAACAATTGTTACAGAAAAAAATAGGGGTTTCATTCTAATTAACCAACTCAACAATTAGGCATAAACCAAAATCGAAATACACAATTATGAACTTATGTGAATTGGGAAGGAGACTGGTGCTAAGGGAAAGAGACTGTTGCGGAGGGAACCGAGGCTAGATCTCAACGAGAGGAACACCACAAAATGAGGCTCCTGCGAAGGGAAGAAGAGAATTGTATGTTAAAAAGAAAGGTATTTTTGTCAAAAAAATCATTAAAGAGACTTTCGTGTTTTGGACAAAACTGTAGCTTATCCAATTAAGTTATTTTTATCTTTTTTTAGCTTCTATTTTTTAAAATAAGTTTATACAAACATCTAAAATTTTATAATAAGCATTTTTTTTATAAAATAAGTGTTTTTTTCTAAAACAAAACTTAACCAAAATCACCCTTAACAACCTAACTTTTAAGCTTTCAGCTATTTTTCTAACTTTCAACTAGTTTTGTCGAACATAATCTAAGTAGATAAGAACAAAATTATTAAGCCAAGTCATCAATCACTTTTTTTTTTTACCAAATCATCAATCACTTATAAACACACATTCTTAACTCAAAAGACATTATTAAACATTTTGAATTAAATAAAGTTGCATATGTTGAAAAAATTAACCACCCATTTTTTTTTAATTTATCCTAAGGTTGGTTCAATATCAATTAAAGTGAATTTTTGTTTATGTACTTAGAGTTTCATGTCCATGTATTTAAAATGTTCACACTTTTTTAAGCGTTAATTCACTACTCTCGTAATAAATATTTCAATAATGAAGTTGAGTTTTTTAAGCGTTAACATCATGTCCTTGTTCCCACAAATAACAATATAATCCAAACAAATCATGTGCACCAACCAGTCTAATGATCCTTTACATAGGATTGGAGGTCCTATGACAAGGTCCAAGACTAAGAGAATGGAGCAAGCATTGCAAGGCCCGATTCTAAAGATTAAAGAGAAAGAAGATCAATGTGAATTAAGGGTTGCACCTAATTGGGTCACTTTCCTACAAATTAATGAAGATGTTTTGAGGCCAACTTGAAGAATTACTTTGGGAAGCCCAATTTACAAGACAATAAACATCAATGGACTGAGTTGATCAATTTTGGTGGACTATTAATATTAGATTAATTAGATAATAACTAAGTCTAATTTCTCTCATTTTATTTGTAATTTTTGTACTATTTTTTTGGCTTAATTTTCTAGTGACTTTTCATTTTCTCTTAGCCTCACTAAATGCTTTATAGAATTCTCCAGGTAATTTAGTGGCTAGTGAGAATTTATTTCCATGGTTATTGTCTTTTATTTTCATTTAGTGACATGCAATTATCAATGCATTTGGTAAATGCATATTAGTGAGAATTTATTATAGCATTTAAAGATTAACCTATAAATAGGGAACTCTTGTACTTTCCAAAGGCAAAAATTGAAGATTAACGAAATTTGAAAGTTTCTCTATTGCGAGAGCTTTTTCTTTGTTCTTGGGTTAAAAACTCAATAGTGTTGGTTCTACTTGCAAGTCACGGTTAGAGTTAAGTTCCTTTTTTTTTATACCTGTTTTCAAGACGATCCTAAGTGTGTTCTTATCACCTAGAGTTTGCACTCCTTAAGTCTCATATCACACGATAAATATCATATTTAAAATGTGCAATAAATTACAACATGGATAATCAAAGTGTGCAATAAATTACATCATGGATAATCAATCAACAACTTTGAACTTGTGGACGAATATTAGACTTGCAAATGTAAATCCACCATCCTTGATAAAACATATACTCTAAATAGTAATAAATTCAACACAAAGTGATTTTGTAAGATAGGAAAATGATGTGGTGTAAAGTTAAATATCATAAGAAGGGGATTGAATTGTGATTTCCTAAATTTTATAAACCTTTTTCAAAAACCAAAGTTATCGTCTAATGTAGCTTTGAAAGCAAATAATTTTTTTTCACAAACAGGTATGATCACAAGATATCAATAGATTTTGTAAAAAACACTTTTTCAAAACAAAATTAATTTCAAATCTTAGGCTAGTTAACACAAGAGATATAGAGATATAAGACACATAGAGTTTTATACTAGTTTGCCTCTACCACTAAGACTATGTCTAATTTCTGACAACCTATCAAGTTCCACTAACTTTAGTCAAAGTTACAAGTATTGTTTATTGTCACTTCTAACTCTTACAAACTAAGTTTTTCCCCAAGCTTAAACTGCCCTAGTACTCTTTGTTCTATCAAGCCACTACTAACTCTAAACAAATAAAAAGATTTGTTGTTGTTGGTTTACTCACTAACTAGTTCTTAATGTCTTAAAGACGATTATAACAATGAAGCACTAAGTTTTTTCTCTTAGGATATGCTGAAAGGTTTACAACTTTAAAATATACAGAGATAGAGCTTAAAGAAGAGGGAACAAAAGATTTGAATTCTTAGTGCATTAGTTCATTTTTTTACCTCTTCAAAGCTTCTTGTATTTATAGATCATCTTTAACAAGTGTTTGTTGTCTCTAAACGGATTGATTTTCTTTGTTGAAGGCTTTCGTTTGAACAAATGTCTCTTACATTAAATGCATGTCCCCTCCATGCTGGGAAACCACTTTTTTTAGCTTTCTTAAAGGTAATGGTGTCTATGTTGTAGTGCACACACCAAGTCGAAGTTAGCTAAGAACAAATTAATGTATCAAATAAAAATTTCTATTAACTATATCTATCTCTTTTACCTATAATAAAGATGTCTTTCATTTCCATAGTCTTGTCTAAAGAATGAAAAGTTATGTTACATGAAAGATGAAAAAAAAAACACATTAACATGTGTATTGCAAGATAACTAAAGAACAACCTCACAGAAGCTCCCACATGACCTCTTTTAAATTTGTCTTCCTGGTTGTCCATCACATAAGTGATCTTCCTTGAACAATGTGTCATCCAAATGCGACCATGTCTCATTTATCACAACAAAATAACAACACACAAAAATATTCTCGTTACAATCAAACATGTCTCTCATGCACTTCCTAGTCCATCATGAACCTCAATTCACGACTTTCCCATTTTCATTAAGTTTTATTGATCGATATCTTCACCACTCTCAGTGTTTTATCCTTGATTTAGTCTTTGGTTCATAACTCCATCACAAAGGTCCTATGTTTTATTCCAACTTCAAGTAATTGCATCCTCCTTGCTTTAGGAACTTAGAGTCTCATGTTCATGTATTTAAAATGTTTACACTTTTTTAATTGTGGTACTTCTCATAATGAATTATGAGCACTTAGTTAGGATTATACGCTTCACAAATGCGCTTCACTTAGAGTCCATTTGTCTCACAGGGATTCAATTCCCCATTTTTTTCAAACAAGGTTTCATCAAACAATACCATACACACATAACCTAATACTTTTAGTCTGCACTCTTAAGGTCTTAGATCATAGGATAAATAATTCAATTAATCAAAGGCATAGTTAATAATATATAACAGTCACAAGGCAGTTGAAGGTCTCCCTCTCAAAAGTGGAACCCTAACATCCAATTCGTAAATACCACAATTGCATCAACAACATAAATAAATTCCCAAAAAATCCTTATTCCATAAGTTGAAACATTAGGTTACCAAATTCTAAAAATACCAAATTAACTTCAAGTGTCATCTTCTTACAATAGAAATTACATTGTTTTATACATCAAATTTAGCATAATAAAAATATGATAACACATTAAAAATGTGAACACCTAACATTTTTTTTCATAAAACGAAGAGAAGCCAAAGATCATCTTAAAATACAATCATATTGGTTTGCCAATAAAGAAAGATCTTGATTATAATTTATCTTATTATGGTAGATAAACAATATTTTTTTCTTTGACTTATATATGTGATATATTTCTAACTTTTTTATGTTTGCGTATATAGTAAGGTGCCTTCTAGCGTGCACAAGTTAGATAGGTCTTGCACCATGTGAAAAGAAAATGGAGCGTTAGATATGAAGCTTTTATAATTAACTGTTAAGATAGGTGTGGGTCTACCATAAGATACACACGCTGAAATTTAAAAAAAAAAAAAACTCTGCACCCTTTGTTTAGCCTTGGTGATTTTCTCGGCTGTTTCTTTCTTCCAAACCCTAACCCACTGTTAGCATAACCATCGCAAGCAATAGAACCACCACTCATCATCTAGCTTCCACAAATTACCACACGCAATAGAACCACCAAACACCAGATCTCCAATCGTCGCTCTCCACGGAACCACAGCACACGGAATCTTCGTAAATATGCCCATTTTTTAACACATGAAATTGAAATGATAAAAATATAATTGTTTATTTTGCCTTTTGTCTTCATTGTTTCATTGAATGAGAGAAATTAATATATAATGTGTGGTTTCTCGAAATAGAAAAAAGTATAATTACAAGTAGAACTAGACATGCATATAAGTCCGTCCCGCGAAGTCCGTAACCACAAAGCTTGAAGTCTGTCCTACAAAGCTTGCATTTTGAACGAGCTTATTTTTTTCAAGCTCGCATCCGCCCCACATAGTTTGTGCGGGCTTAGTGGGTTTGTATTTACAAAAAAATAAAAAAATAGACATTAAAATTTAACCTATTTTAAATAATTTTAAAAACTAAGTATGAATTGTCTAATAAAAAAATATTTGCCTAAAATGATAACATAATTTGTATCTTATGCTAAATAAAAAATATTTTTTTACATCATGTTTATTTAATCTATAATTTTATACTAAATCAAAATAACATATCACCATTTACTAACCATTAAACCATATAGGAAATATTTAAATTTTATATTATTTTTTTTACTTTATTTAACCCCTTATTTATTAGTATTATATATTTTATATTAAAATTTAAAAAGCATGTAGTGGCCTACAAATAAAACACGTTTTATCTATACATTAAGCGAGACAAACTAAAAAATCAACAATTTAAGCAGACTAAAAATATCAAAATCCATATATCATATGACCTAGGTCCAAGTCCATATGCCCAACTCTAGTTACAAAGCATGAATAACATTTGAAGGAATTAAGTAAACCAAAAAGTGTATCTATTAAAAGTTAACATTGCCTTTATATATTTGTATATAACAGATTATAAATATTTAATAAATAAATATAATTTAACTATTTTTTAATAAAATTTGTCTGTTTGGCAACTCAATCAAATCAATTTAATTTTACTGTTGTAAGCGAGAGAGAATGGTAAAATATAATGTTTGATGATATTTATGGTATATATATATATATATATATAGATTTTAATTTATAAATGTATTAGATATTTCTAAACTAAAAATACTTTTAATTTAATTTTATATTACGTATTCATATAATACAGATAAAATGAATTATTTAATCCTTTATCTTATTTTTTATATTCAGTTTGGTTTTTTATCTTTTAAAAAATTTGGTAATTTATTTTATTTTTTGTTTAAGTTGAGTCCTTTATCCTTTAAAAATTATGTTGTAGTCGTTTATTTATTTATTTTTGTAAAGTTTGATCCTTTGGTACATTTAAGATTTAGGTAATTAATCATTTTATAATAAACTTTTTTGTTAAAAATTGAAGTAGAAGACAAGGGGAGAAAACTAAACCAAAAAATTTAATTTTAAATGATTAACATGTCAATCTTTAATAGATTGAATGATAAAGTTGAATAAAAATAAATAAGATAAATAATCAAATTAAAAAAATAAGATAAAGGACTAAATAAACTTAACAAATAAATAAAAGACTAAACTAAATTAAAAAAATGAGATAAAGACCAAACTGGATTTTTAAAAAATAGAGAACTAAATTGAGAAAAAGGAGATAAATAACCAAATACATCATTTACCTTATAATATATAACTTCATTTGTAGTTAAATTTGTAATTGAAAATGAAAAAAATAAAAATTAAAAAGCCAAATATTTAAAATTCTAAAGAAATCGAAACAAAACTATAAATTTTAAATGATTTAATTAATAAATGTCTTGGATTTCTCTATGTTTTCTTTACCGTTTTTTAAAACGATTATTGTTTTTGGGTGTATTTCATTTGAGACATGAAATTAGACTAAAGTTATAAAATAAATGAAAATTTTTTCCCTTGAGATTTTTAAATATAGAAAAGCTAAAATACATTTTATATTCTCATAAATATAAAAAAATGTTTATAATTTATCCTTGTAGAATTTTTAGTATATTTTTTCATCACAAAATTAAAATGTAATGTCACATTCAAATTGATCTAAACCCGCATAAAAAACATTACATTTCAATTTTATAATAATGAAAAATATTCTAAATTTTTTGCATAAAAAATTCTAAATATTTTAAATATTAAAACAATTATACGATAAAATTAGAATATGATATATCTTACATGATAAATAGTATTAACTTATTTCAGTTGAGATCTTTAAATATAAAAAAGTATTAAAATATTATTGATAAGTATTAAAAAATGAGAAAATCTTTACAAGACAAACAACTAAGAAAAATTCAATTTTATTAAAATAAATCTAAACCCATAGTGTGGAAGAAGCTATAATAAGAGAGCAAAATATTATTCAAACGAGTAAAAATATTAAATAAAAAGCACCAAAACGAATATTAAAAATATGATATATATATATATATATATATCATTAAGTCTTATAGTGATAATTATTTTAAAATGCATACATAAAATAATTTTTAATTAATTAATAATATCATATCAAAATTATACCATAGAAGAGTTTTAGTTGTTTGTAAGAATTTTGTACATTTTTTGTAAGAAAAAAAAAGTAAAACGACAACGCAATAGAGTCGTTTCGCTCATTTCCCTTGACTAGTAGATGCACCAAGAAGAAGAGGTAGACCCCACCACCCACCCCTTGCGGCATTTGTACGGCATCTCCGGCAAAAGGCCCAAAGTGTTAATAACAAAAAGGCAGCAAAACGCACTGTAACCGCATTCCACCTGAAGACTGAAGACCAAGCGCACCATGGACAGCAAAAACGTCGTCGTTTGCGACAACGGAACCGGGGTACTTCTCTCTCTCTCTCTCTCTCACACCCCTTTGCATTGCAACGGATCTTGCAAAATCCGTCAAATTAGTTCATCATTTACTTCCACGGATCCGAACGGTGTTATATTTCTGATATTATATTAAAAGTTATTCTTATTATTTCTGATACTGTGAATGCAGTATGTGAAGTGTGGTTTTGCTGGGGAGAATTTCCCCACATCGGTTTTTCCCTGTGTGGTGGGAAGGCCAATGCTCCGTTACGAAGAATCACTCACCGAGCAGGCGCTTAAGGTATATATCCCAAACCCAATAATTCACTAAGAAGTGGTTGTTGTTATTCTTATGACTTGTTATTATTGTTATTTGTTATTATTATGGCTTTGATTATGATATGAACTTAGATTGGTACATTGTGTGTTGTGCTTAGGATATTGTTGTTGGAGAAGGGTGTGCAGACTTGCGGCATCAGCTTGATATATCTTATCCTGTGAACAACGGCATTGTGCAAAACTGGGATGATATGTGCCATGTTTGGGATCATGCGTTTTTCAATGAATTGAAGGTGACTTTCTGGTGCTTAGTTTTGAATGTTCTTTTAAGTATTGTTGCTTCGTCAGTTGGTAAAATGGTCGTGTTTTGACAGATTAACCCTCAGGACTGTAAGATTCTACTCACCGACCCGCCTCTTAATCCTTCTAAGAATCGCGAACAAATGGTTTGTTTACTGATTCTGTTGCCTTTGTTTTAGAAACTAAAAGAGCTAATGTATCCTATATTTAGTTATTGAATTTAGTTAGAATGCATTGATAACGTAAAGTTTTTTACATTGTCATATAATCATAGATTGCCATTTAGGTTAAGATTGTTTACTTTTGTAATAATTACTTCAAGAATCATATATAAGGTGATTTCTATTTAGTTGATAGTATAAAAGTTTTTATATTGATGGTGTATGAAAATGAAACTCTTAATTATTTTAAATATTATTGTTTTATGTGATTTGGCCTGACAGGTTGAGACGATGTTTGAGAAGTACAATTTTGCTGGAGTGTTTATCCAAATCCAAGCTGTTCTAACATTATATGCTCAAGGTGCTTATAGAGATGAGTGAAGGTTGATGTTTTGTTTTTCTTTATAATCTCACCCTGATTGTAATTTACTCCCCATTACTCTTATTACCCATCTTTGGAAATACCGATTTTAATTGTAAGTTATAACATATAGTTGTTTATAAACTGTAGTTGTTTTATACTCTGTTACAGTTTTGCACATCATATCTGGTCAAATTACGTGTCATAATTTGCAAAGATTTGTTTGTATAATAGGGAGTTTCTCTTTGTGCCTTCTATCAGCTTGCACTTTAACATTTCTTTACTTGTCTCAGGTTTGCTGACTGGATTAGTTATTGACTCGGGTGATGGTGTCACTCATGTGGTAATTAATTAGCTTCTATGCCACTTAATTATAATGCTGACCACTATAATGACAGTAGGTTTTATCTCTTGTTTTTTAATCTCTGTTTTTGATTTCTTTGAATGTAGCCTTTCATGTCAGTTGTATATAAATATTATGATGTCAAACCTTACAAGTTTATGCCCTTGTTGATCATTACAACTAATCTTAGATGAATTGGGTAGTGTAACTAAAACATTTGACAATGTCATATATCTTTCTAAATAATATTGTATGTTATTCTTAACAAGTAATCAAATATTGATACAGAAATACCATGTTGAGTGGCAATCTCTATTGGAAAGTTGGTACTGGATGAGCTTGTTGGATTCTAAATTGTTGGATGCTCATTAGTTAACCATCACCCTTGCTTTTTATGTGAATATCATATTTTCCTTCTTTCAATTCAGTGCATGAACATCATCATTAGTTTGTTTAGCATTGTTCATATTTATGGATGGGATTGCAAATTTATTTGTTATCAATACATTATATATACTTTTAAAAAATTATTTGTTCGATGAAAGTTTTAAATTCCATGGTGGATTTGTGAGCTTGTCCTTTAACTTTAAATAATTTTTAAAGAGTGTTAAAACTTACTGTACTTTTACACCGGTGTCAGTTGATTTGAATCCTAAATGTGTGTATATTGGTGTTCTAACAATGAATTTGTTGACAAAAATTAGAAATAGTGTTACAATTCCTCTGTCACCCCTTATGCCTTCATTGTTGATATTAACCCAACTTCCTTCAGTCTGGACACATCATGTTTCCTTTTTCTTTCATATATATGGGTCAGCAGTTATCAGTATAACAAGTGTCTAAGCCATACACTAGTGTTGGGTGATCTTGATCCTACTTATAGTTACTGCTAATTCTGAGGTACATTTGAATGGATTCCCCACATTGTGATGGCCATTTAACTAAGGATCAATAGGTTGAGGATCTTATTCTATATAGGTCCAACAACCGAGAAAGGAGAGCCTGCATACAACTCACAAAATGACTGGCTTTGATACTGTTGTATGTGTGTTGGTCAATGAATTTATGCAAGTAACAATGTATCATGGCCAGACACATTCTTAATGGTCTCTTGCAGTTTGGAGATAATTTAAGATTTATGTAGAGAACTTAAATCAGTTCTTCAAGAGAAAACTATTACTCTCCCCATGGAATTTTCTTGAAGCAAAATTGAACTGGTGAAAGTGAAATGTTGTGACTTGAGAATGGGGACCTCTCTATTCTATTTCCTTTTTCCTGAATGATTATGAAGCATAATTTATGAATGAAACACTAACTGATCACCAATCAGTAATCACACACACGTGTTATGTTGTACGACCCATGGTTTAAGAGAGCAAAAGGTGGTTAACAAGTTCAGTATGTTGCCATTACAATGATACCAAATTATTATTTAAAGTATACAGTCCAAAGCTGTTAATAATGAAAGTTTATTTTCCAGGTTCCAGTTGTTGATGGCTATTCTTTCCCTCATCTAACTAAACGAATGAATGTTGCTGGTCGACATATAACCTCCTATCTTGTTGATTTGCTTTCAAGGAGGGGGTAGAGGCTAACTCCTTTCATTAAAGTTGTAATATCTTATGTATGCTTCAATTCTAACTGGAACATAATTTTTCTTCCTTAAGGTATGCACTAAATAGGAATGCTGATTTTGAGACTGTTAGGGAAATCAAAGAGAAGCTATGCTATATAAGGTTGGCTACAGATCTCAAGCCACGCTTGATTTCTTGTGTCCTTTAATCTTTCCATAACAGGTACATCTATTTTCCTGCAGTTATGACTACAAGAGGGAATATCAATTGGGGCTTGAGACCACTATCCTTGTTAAGAATTATACTGTAAGTTGGTATCCTGGATTTCTTGAAATCTTTATGTGACTAGTTCCGTGTAAATAATTATTGTTTTAGTTGGCAATTCTGGTTAAAATGGCTAAGGCTTGCCTGACGATAGAGGGATGGGAGACTCATGTTTTGCTAATCCTTTAATCTGTTCTTTGATGCATTTCTTTTCATATGATTTTCAAGACTTTCTGTAACTACATTCATACTTCTTGTGCCATAACTCATGCATGTAATATATAGGATTTATTATTTTATTATTTATTATTGTTGTTGTTGTTGTCCACTCACTTGTAGTGCATTTGGTTTAAAGGATGGAAGGAGAGGGTTCCCTTGTTTGGTTTGGTCCAAGAGAAGTGGAGGGGAGGGAAAATATGAGTAATATATTGTTAACCGTAATAAGCATTAGTGAAGGGGACGGGAGGTAAAATAAAACCTTATCACATTTCAGTCAGCATAGTACAAAAATTCTAAACCACTTTCCCTTCCCTTCAATTCCCCCTAATATTGGAAGGGAGGAAAAAATAGAAGGGGAGAGATTTGGCCTCCTCATTCCCCTTTCCTTGCTACTAAATTTCTGAACTAAACAATGTAGGATTAAAAAAATCTCTCCCCTCCCCTCCAAATTTCATTTATGCATAAGGTAACTGTTATTAATATTGTTAGAATATATGAAAATATCTAATATTATTTTGATCTTATCTCAGAATCTTAGATTATCCTTTAGGATTAGTTTCCCTATATCCTCATTATCTCTTAGAATTGGTTATCATATTTTCTTATCTCATGATTTGTTTCCTATATAGTTAGGATCATGATTAGTACAATTAAGGGTTAGTACTCTAGGTTGTATGATCACATCGTATCAAGTCAATATCAATCTCATAATAGTCTTTCCTTTTCTCCCCTTTATACATATTGATTTACCCCTCTGAATCAGCTTCCAGATGGAAGGGTCATTAAAGTAGGCACTGAAAGGTTCCAGGCTCCTGAGGCTCTTTTCACTCCGGTAGGTGTTTGGTGCTCATTTGACTTATGTTTTCTATTGTTAAAGTCATATATTCTTTATTTTCCGCCTCTTTAAAAGACAGCTCTTCAAAGTTCAAATCCTATCAGAATCATTTATGGCAATTTTTTTTTAAACATGACTAAAGTATTTTCACGATGTGACTCTGCAATTCTAGCTAGTGTGTAAGTGTAATTTGCTGGCTTATGATTGCATGACTTTTTCCTCTTTTCACAGGAACTTATAGATGTAGAAGGTGATGGAATGGCTGACATGGTTTTTCGCTGCATTCAGGAAATGGATATTGACAACCGGATGATGGTATGATATTTGAAATCTATATTCCTTTATATATTTTTCTTAGGTAAAAACAGAAAAAAAATCACTAATTTAGGCTTGAAATGATTAGACTAACTTCCATAAATTGAAATTTGACAATGGAAGTGTGAAATAATATTAAGGCTACCATTTCTGAGATGAAATATGACAGCTATTAGATGCACCACCTCTATTTTGAGTTCATTTCCTCCTAATTTTAATTGGAAAAATGTTTTTATTTTTCTTTGATAAGGCAGACCATACTTTTCTTCTTTGATAATTTGAAATATATTTTTCTTCTTCTATTTTAAATTCTGAAAAATTAGAATGAGGAAAAGGGAGACCATGTTCCTTACGAGCTGAGATAGCTCTCTATTAAATGCTGAAGATGACTGGATATGACAACGAGATTCTGCAAAACAACAGAATGCTGCAACCATCCAATGCTTTCCTTGCTCAATATTTGCCTGCCCTTTCCTTCCTCCCGTACCCCCATCCATATTTTTGCCACCCAATTCTGGTATCACAACAGAATTCCTTCTCCACTCAGCATGTAGATTTGCTCCCCAATAAAAATTCCTGATAAGGCACCTTCAGTTATGTGCTTAGGATTCAATTTCAACGTGCTATCATTACCTCAATGCAATTCAGTATAGCTGTCCAGTGCTATCATTACCTCAATGCAATTCAGTATAGCTGTCCAGTGTCCAGGTTGTTACAGCTTTCCTTCTCTCTTCTAATGAACTCCATTGGCATGTTCTCTGCAGCGATCATTTTCTCCAATTTCTCTTGCCTCTTCATACGCACGTGGTCCATCACCTCCATTTAGCTCCCGCCTATTCAGCCTATTCTTTTTTCCTAGTATAAATGTGTCACATACCAGTCAGATTTTTCTTGTTTTCAACTTTCAATCAACTATCTTATTCGTTTTTTTTAGTCAGCAAATTAAGGATATATATTGATATTGTAGGGTACAAAGGGTACCCAAACCTATATACAAATGGTAGACACCATCTCATAAGAGACCATTTCCTGATCCAAGGTTACTCAATATTAATATAACTATATAAATATTTAGTAACCTAGGATATACCAAAAAATTTATCTTTCAAAAAAGAAATAAATAACTACCCAGTACATAAATCTTCTGTGTTGGATCCACTGTGTTGTCTTTTTTGCATGTGTCTCAACTTAGATACTTAAGAGTCCCTTGTACTTATTGAATTTGGAGTTTCCATGTGATTAGTAGTGAATCACTCGAGTTTAGTCTTACTTCATTGTTGAAAAATGAAAGAAGACTTCAATCTTCCAATTTTACTCAGACATAACATCTTTTTGGGTGTAAAGTAGTGTCAAACCAAGCTACCCAAAAAGCATTAGCTCCTTTTGAAAGTAGATGATTCAGTCTAACCTTCCAGTATGGCTACCTTGTTATGACTTCATTTCAGTCACTCGCCCTGCCTTACATGAATTTTCTTCTGTCTTCTGTCATTCCCTGCTAAAGTATTACAAGTCTCTCAAGCAGTTTTTGCCTCTCATGTACTCTTTGTCTGTCAATACTAAGGGACTCTTTGGCTTGAATGAAAAACACTTTATCTTGGTATAAAAATTTGAGGTGAAAAATATAACCCAATTTTAGTCTTATTTTATTGAAAATAGTTTCACTCTGTCCTCAGTTTTCCACCTTCCCACCTACTCAACCAAGCAAGTCCTCAATCTTTGTATTAATCTTTTGATTTGTCACGTCACATCTCTAGTTACAAGATGCTATTTGTATTCGTTCATGGGTCATGACTAAATTGCATTGTCATTTGCCATCTGTCCAAATAACTATCATTAAAATATTCCTTTATTATGGATATAGCCACTGCAGCTCTAGAGGGTCTTGCGATTTCTATAATCTGCACAGAGCACTCCTGCCTCTGTCATTGTATTTTGAAAATGTCGTGCAATTTATTTATGCTGTGAAGTTTTGTCTTGCAGCTATATCAACACATAGTTTTAAGTGGAGGGAGCACCATGTATCCTGGATTACCAAGCCGGTAGTTTGTTATTTCTTCTTTCCTTGGCTCTAATTGTTCTTAATCTTTGGTGTTGCTGAATTTTTTCGTTATTATTATTATTATTATTATTATTATTATTATATGTCTTCACATGTAGCACATGATACTAATCTCAATCCTTTAGTATGTTTTTCTGCTAGATCCATGTCAATGTTAATATAACTGTATAGTGACAGTTAATGTCATATCTGTATGGCTACATATTTGTGATTGCCTATTGTCCATTTTTCAGAATGTTTACAGTAACTCCTAAGCACATTTTTCTTTGACTGAAAGTACCTATTAGAACTCTATATTGATTTTTTGAGAACTAACAACCGGATTCCTTTTTTTTAGTTGATAAACTGGACATATTGCAAGCTAGGATACTTACCTAAGTATACCAATTTAAAGTTCTAGTCATTTTGTTACGGATTAAGTGATATATATTTCTAGATTCTAGATTGTTTTAAATATCAAGATTTAAATAAACTTTTCTGGATGTCCTTCTTCTTCAGTTCTTTTCCTCCTTTTATCTGGCGGGGATGCAGTCTGGTTTTCTATAATTACTTTTTTCCCCTTTATAATGTGTTTCCAAGTTGAAGTTGGTAAATCTATGTTCTTCCTCTGTCCCCATTTTTCAGATTGGAAAAAGAAATACTTGATCGTTATCTTGATGTTGTCCTGAAGGGTAACAGAGATGGATTGAAGGTAAGCTTAGGTTTCTTCTTTTCATTTTGCTTCTGCATGTGTATCCTATTTAGCATGTGGATTATTGAAGACACATTTATTCTGTAATTTAAGCTTGCTTGTTAATTTAGAAACAACCACCAAGTTTATCCTGTACTTATTTATTATTTAATAATACATATTATCTAATTAGAGTTACTTATCGGGACAAGCTATAGAATACCTCGAGAGAATTGTGTTGTTGGTTGAGTTAAATCTGCAGATATTTACCTGAAAGGAAGGAAAAAGGTTGGGGCTCTTGAATTAAATCTGGTCTTATGGCCGCAAATTATGTGCCATGTCTAAAATTGTGAGATTCTTCCCATCTCATGATTTTGAATCTTGATTGTAGCAAAACATCCTCTGTCCCAATGTGATGTCACTAGAAAATTAAAAAAGAATTAAATCTGAAGCTTTTGTCTAGTCCTGGATCTATCTCTTTTCTTTTTGGTACTTCCTCCAAAAATGACAGCAACAGACAACCATATAAGTTAAGGAAATAAATGTGCTTTAAAGGAGAAAGAGAAACAGTGTGTGATGTTTGAGATTTTGTAATCATGAATTAGGCCAACTCATTGTTCCCTTATTCTCATCTTTTCTGCTCTGATGGTGATCAGAAATTACGACTAAGAATTGAGGATCCACCACGTAGGAAGCACATGGTGTACCTTGGAGGTGCTGTCCTTGCAGGAATAATGAAGGTATGAGTTAGTTGTTAATGTTTTGGTTTTTCTCTAGGCATAGGCTTATCTGTCAATGTAGATGTGAAAGCTATTGACATATTTTAAAACTCAGGATGCACCAGAGTTTTGGATTAACAGGGAAGATTATCTAGAAGAAGGAATTGCTTGTCTTAGCAGGTGTGGCCAGGCATGACTTTGAGGTCCGTGATTGCTCTGAAAATGGGATATCAATTTTGGGAAGCAAAAGTGCACCAGAGGCTGAGTGATGAAGAATATTCAAAGCTTTTAAAACTGCCTCCTAAAATAGCTTGCATTAAATGCTGCTGGCCTTGTGTAGCTGTCCCTATGGCTACTAGAGGGCGAGGGCTAGTTGTAATTTGTTATACGCACTATGTTTTCGTGATAGATACGACAAGAGAATTTTTGTATCTTGTTTTTGTAACAAGAATTGTTGCAACTATGTGGCATAATCTTGAATAAAGAGTACATTGTAAATTTTGTAACTGTTACATGTTCGTTTTACTTTGTCGAGAGAGCTTGTGTTAAGGAATAGTTTACACATCTAAGTTGGCAATAGCCAACTAATGGATTATATAATCTAGCTGTGCAACAAAATATTGGACCTTTGTGTGCTACTGTGTTAAGGAATACCGTTCACATCTCTGCCTATTTTAGTCAATATATAATTTTGTCTGTCTCAATTTGTGGTAATTTTGTCCTTAAATTTTTATTATGTGCATAATTTGTTCCGATGGCTTTGTTTGGAATGATGAAGAGTTTTAAATTTGAACTTTTTAAAAATTAAAATTAATATTTAGTTTCATGATTTAAGTTTTAAAATAGTGATTTTCATTTTTCAAATTTCAATACTAAATTTTGGAATTCAAATTATATAATTTAATATATATATTTTATTTTCTTTAGTGGTGTTTTTGGTTGATTGGTAACCATGGTGGTGAGAGCAACAAATAGGGGAATTGGAGGTGGTAATGGTAAGTTATGACAGCCATAGTCAACTAGGAATGCAGGTTGTGTTGACAATTATAACAAGGGTAGTGGCAATTATGGTAATTGTTGCAGCTCATAGGTGGTTATGTTAATTATGAAGATGATAGTGACAATGGATTGAGAGAGGACAACTGAAATATGGACAATAATTATAGACTAACCAATGGTGATGATCATGGTAAGAATGATGATCACAACAATAATAATGATGATGTTGGATGTGGTAGTGGTGATGCAAAAGGTAGGTGATGATAGTTAAAAGATGATAATAGTTGTCAAAATGATAGTTTAAGTGATAATTTTTTTTTATCCCAACTAAGTTGACATCCCAAGGCTACTAGGTAAGATCACAAGCTAAAAATATATATTAATAAAAAAGAAGATAAAAAACATGCACGAGGGCACAAACCAGACCGATGAATCAACAAACTATGTAAACCTATAGTTTGACGGACCATATCTATATCTATTGAAGTCAGAAGCTATAAACTGAGGAATAGAATTCCAACAACATAATTTCATGTTAGTAGACACATGAGAGACAATAGTATCTGCGCAAGTGTTGTTTTCTCTATAAATATGACCAACCACAAAATGCATCAGCTTAGTTAAAACTATATAGTTACTCCATCTGTTTCACAGGGTCCAAGGCACAAAATCGATATTCTTGAAAGACTGAACTACTAACATAGGATCAGATTCTAACCAGACTTTTCTGACACTTCTGAAACACTTTTTCGATGGCTAAAATGGCTCCCATAAACTCTGCATTAGAACTCTGAATGCCCATAGTGGTATTGATAGTAACAAGGGTCTTTCAAGAAAGATGAAAGTTAGAATAAATTATTTTTACAACTAAAAACAAAATATCAAGAATGACTTTTTTTAAATAATAATTATTTTAAAATTGGGTTTAACATTAATTTAGTTCCATTTTAGTTAAGCACATTTTATTTTGAATTATACGTGTACAAATAAAAAGCTAAAAGCTTGCAATTACTCCTTATGCACCCTAAAATTTGTCAATTCCATGAAATAATAGATTAATGTGACCTTAAAAAAATTGAAATTGAAATTTATCATCATGAAATTAGAAATTAAATTGTCATTAAATTGATAAACTTGGAAACTTAATTAATAAATATTTTTTTATCTGTAGGAATTAAATACAATATCATAAATTTATAATATTCACACATGAAGTTCAATCAATTAAACTAAACATCTGTATTAGTTAATACATGATTAATCAATCATGAAGTTGATTAATTTAACACGCAAATTTGTATATGTTGTGAACTGGTGATTTCTATATCATAATTTATTTCTGGGTCGTGGTCTAATAATGTCTTCCTTGCAATACATGTCAACTTCGTGCTAGCCAGCAGAAATACTTGTGTTCGTTAACATATATTTATCTAAATAGGGTCAAAGTCTTCTGGACTTAATTTTCAGTACCCAAGAAAAGCAACTGCAGGTCTACAAGTTTAACATTTTTTGCTTATCTGATTATAGTTGGCTATGACCTCTCAATGAAATTTTATTTTTGGGTTACCGGAACTTTCTAATGAGCATGATCAATATTACCAAACCAAGTAACTTATGAGATAATGTCCATGTTACTTGGACAATGAAAACAAATTGGAATGTCACAAAAGTCTTCAACGCCCCTCTCAACTTTTGTAGACTTTCTAACGGTGCCCGGTTCAACATAAACAACATCTAAAATAAATTTTAAAAGAAATATTTTATTTTGAATATGTTAGATTTTCTATTAATATATATGACATTTTTATCAACATATAACACTTATTTTATTTTATAAATATTAATAGTAAATATTATTTTACTGGTGAGTTTAATTTTTATCAGCAAATATTAGTCAATTATTTGTATTTTATTAGTGGGAAGAATGAAATTCATGAACTTGTTTTTTCCTTTCCTTTTTCCATAAACCAATCCTATAACTCCTCTTGTTTTATTATTGTTTCATTATCATTTTCAAAAGTATGGACACAAGGCTAGGAAGGAAGCTGGATCAATTAACCTAAGATTAGGATTGTTTTGTTTCAGAGAGCATTACTATTTGAAAATGGGAAACAAAGGATCAGTTTCTATGAATTCCTTGCAGAAAAAGGAAAACTGACAAGGGGTGTCTCCATCAGTAATAAATTATCGGTTATTGGATAGTGTGTTCATTTTTCCTTTGTAATTGTCATTATGATTTAAGTAAAAATTAAAAGAAACAAGTTTTACTCATTAAAAAAGAAACAAGTTTTAGTTATAGAAAAGTTAATAGCGTTCACTTTGATATAAAGAATCACATGTGTGATCCATTTCCAAACACGCACACTTTATCAAACACAAGCAAATGCTGAAAAGTGAATGAGGAAAAAAAATAATACACTATCAATATTTTACTATTATTCAATTATAATTTATCATATATAATATAATAAATTTATTAACTTTTAAAATAATTTAAACTATAATTTATAATTAAATGATAATATAAAATTTGATAAGACATAATCATTAAATTCATATAAATATTAATAAGCATCTTGCTTATCCTTTGCCAAATGGGAAATGTTGTGAAAGCCATAAAGATTTTATTGGTTTGAATGATTGATTTTTTTGGGTACATTGACTGATTATTATTAGGCCGGTGTTAACAAATGCATTAGGGGATAATTTAAAAGGAAAAATAAAAAATAAAAAAGTAAAGTATTCAATGTACTAAGTACTTTTTCTAAAGAAATGTACCAAGTACTTAAGAATTAAGTAATTTTTTTTAATACAATTAAAAGTATTTAATAAAACACATTGGCTGTAGACAAAAAAAACATTGGCGTAAACTAGAAATATCATAAGCGTTTTGCATATAAATATTTTATTGACGTGAATGATTGATTGATATTAGGCACGTGTGAACAAATGGGTTGGGCATAAAGTGTATAAAAGAAAAAGATTATATAAAAGTGAAGTATGAAATATTCTAATTTTTTATTTTACATTTTAAAGTTTTTCTCTCTCGATAAAACACCACCAAAATTAAGTCAACAAAAAATAAAAAATTCATTAACTGCTTGAAAAAATGTATTAATTTTTTATTGAGTTGATTTTGATAATTTTAAACTATAAAAAATTAATTTCGGACAGTTAAAAATCAAAATAAATTGTGAAGATCTTATTCTTTGTTTGACTCATACTGTGGAGAAACTAAATAGCATTATGCAAATTTCAGAAATTAAAAATAACAACTTTAAATTTGAAGGACTAAAAAAGAAATAATCCAAATTTAAGGAACCAAAAATATATTTAAGTCAACATAAGAGTATGTGTATGTTTGAAGTGATTTTTTAGTGTTTAGAATAATTTATGAGTATAAGTGTAAATGAATCAAGTTATTTGTGAATTATTCGAGTTAGACTTGTTAAATGCTCAATTAAGCTTGTTTCTTTAATTAAATAAATGAGTTAAGCTTTAGCAATCCATTTTTCTTTCAGAGACCAAGTAAAAAATTCTATTGATCGGCTTAACTGATTTATACTCCTATTATGAGGAAAATGTGTTTTTGATCTTATTCTTTCACTAAAACTTGGTCTTAGTTTCTACACTTTTAAATTTGTGATGGTTTAAATGATAAGCATGATTAATAAGAGAATTTATATTTGATTTTTATTACGTGTAATTTTTTTTTGAACCAATAATAATTACAAATCATGAGTGAAATTAATCTATAACTCAATAAATTAACAAGTAATCTTTAACTATGAATAAAAATGATCTAACATGAATTTGATTTATACACGCACTTAAAACCATGGAACTTAAACACGGTTATGCCACTTTTAAGTTTACTGCCAAAAGTAATGATGTGGAAAAACAACAACTAATTAAACAAAATATTAGGTTAGCAAATGTGGGATACCAACCACACCAAACAAGCCCATCTCGCTTCATCTTCTGACTTTGTTTCCTTTGGTCTTTGGTCTCTTTACTAGTGGCCTACCCTCACCCATACACAATCCAGTGTAAACAAAAAGGGAAAAAATATATAACAATCAAGTCTTAAAGAATAAAGATACCACGTATTTTTAGTAGCTTGCACCGTTGTCTATGAACAACTACCTCTCACCTTCACATTATATTTATTTTCTTCCATTTGCTATGTTTTGAAACATCTAAGAACTCCATCCATATCATACATATATACCTTGCAACTTTCTCTTGAAGAAACTCAGACCCTTATCATATTGTGTGAGAGATACCCCAGGTATGAGCAACACAACACAACACGTGTTCCTAATGATGTTTCCAACAACATTGCATGTTCTAGTCTTGAACTTTGACTATTTATATCTTACTTTTGAGATCCCTCTAGAGTGCTTTTGTTTCCATTCTCTCAAACACATGTTTGATGTTTCTATTGTTCTTCTTTTTTGTGGTACAGGTTAATTATACTAAGGAGTTTGAGATGGAAATGGCTAATGGAAACGGTTTCCAACTTAGTGTGAAGAAGCTAAGTGAACCAACTCTAGTTCCTCCTGCTGAAGAAACAAAGAAGGGTTTGTATTTCCTATCTAACCTTGACCAGAACATTGCTGTGATTGTGAGAACCGTTTACTGCTTCAAAACTGATGAGAGGGGGAATGAGAAGGCTGGGGAAGTGATGAAGAATGCTTTGAGGAAGGTTCTTGTCCACTATTACCCTCTTGCTGGGAGGCTTACTATAAGCTCAGAGGGTAAACTCATAGTGGATTGCACAGGTGAAGGTGCCTTGTTTGTGGAGGCTGAGGCAAACTGTTCCATGGAAGAGATTGGTGACATCACAAAGCCTGACCCTGGGACTCTTGGTATGCTTGTTTATGACATTCCTGAAGCAAAACACATTCTTCAGATGCCTCCTTTGGTTGCTCAGGTAAGTTTTATGACTTTTTCTTGTATCTTGTTTTTTAAATTCGCTGAGGAGTTTGTTTTGTGATACATAACCCTGAGGTGTTTAAAAAGCAAATACTTCAGTTCACAAGTGTAGTGACTAGAGACTAGAGATATGTTATCTAGCATTTATCAACCTCTTTGTAGGAATTTTTATAAATTAAAAATATGTCATCTAGCAGCTATTTTGAATGCCACTTATAAGGTTAGCAGCAAAACATTTTTGTTGAGGTAAACTGAAGCGGTGATATTAATTAAAAATAGAAAAGAAAAGAAAAGAAACGAAGGGGGTGCTAGTATCCCTGACTAAAAATTGGTTTTGGTTTGTGAATGTTTATCAAAAGAGTACAACTTTATCTTTTCATGCTAATAGCCAGTTTATCCATTTTGCAAGTACTTGACTTACTATATCTGAGGGAAAATTTTTCACTTAATTTTTGGGGTGAAATTAAGATGTAAGAGAAGCTAAATGTATGACAATATTAATAATAATAATCTATTTCTGTATCAGTACTCTACCATCACATCATCTCTTAATCACTTATCCTTTTTCCCTATACTTATGATAAACAATGAATTCCTTCTTACCTACAAGACTGAAAATGATTGAAGAGATGGCCCCTCACTTTGAATTGATCATTGCAGTTTTGAAAGTGTCAACTCTATATATATTCCAGGTGACCAAGTTCAAATGTGGAGGCTTTGCACTTGGGCTGTGCATGAACCACTGCATGTTTGATGGAATTGGTGCAATGGAATTTGTGAACTCTTGGGGAGAAGCAGCCAGAGACTTGCCACTCTCAATCCCTCCAGTGCTAGACAGAAGCATGCTCAAGGCAAGAAACCCTCCAAAGATAGAGCACCTGCACCAAGAATTTGCTGACATTGAAGACAAGTCCAGCACTAACAGCTTATATGTAGAAGATGAGATGGTCTACAGATCCTTCTGCTTTGAACCTGAGAGGCTAAAGCAGCTGAAGATGAAGGCCATGGAAGATGGAGCACTAGAGAAATGCACAACATTTGAAGTCCTCTCAGCATTTGTGTGGATAGCAAGAACCAAGGCACTTAAGTTGCTGCCAGACCAACAAACAAAGCTTCTTTTTGCTGTTGATGGGAGGGCCAAGTTCAATCCCCCTCTCCCAAAAGGGTACTTTGGGAATGGAATTGTGCTAACAAATTCTGTGTGCCAAGCTGGTGAGCTAACAGAAAAGCCCTTCTCATTTGGTGTGAGGCTCATCCAAGATGCAATCAAGATGGTCACAGACAGTTACATGAGATCAGCTATTGATTACTTTGAGGTGACAAGAGCAAGGCCTTCTCTTGCTTGCACCCTTCTCATCACAACTTGGTCTAGGCTTTCCTTTCACACCACTGATTTTGGATGGGGTGACCCTGTTCTGTCAGGGCCAGTGTCACTGCCAGAGAAGGAAGTGATTCTGTTCCTCTCTCATGGACAAGAGAGGAGGAACATCAATGTGCTTCTTGGTTTGCCTGCTCCTGTCATGAAGATTTTCCAAGATTTGATGCAGATGTAATTAGGGTCATACATATATTATATCTTATGTGATTATTTTTCTAAGCTTATTATTATTATTATTATTATTATTAGTCTGTTGTTTCCTGGAAGAAAAAGAAAGAGTACTTATTCTGTTTATGAATTTGTTGGTGCTAATCAATAATTGAAGCCTTATATTTTGTTGGTGAATTTAATTTACATGGAAAAGTTTCTTCACTTGAAGAAACATTTGGGTGCTTTACATGGTGACACAAGTTTCCCAGGTGAGATACTGAGTTGCTTGTTAGGTGATCTAGATTTCTCTAATCATTAAATAGAACTTATGGAAAAACGTAATCCACTTGAAGTTTTGTATATTCAACACCTACCAAAACATCTTGACTTGAGTTATTGTAATTCATTTGATTCATGTTTAGTGTATCAGTTCTTTCACAATTTTTTTTTTTTATAAAAGTTTTTCTCAATTTAAAGCATATTAAACAAATTGATAAAGACAAGGATGTGCAGTGTTTTCTTCTTCCTTTTTTACTGGGTTTAAATTAAGATATATGATGTAGTTTCTTTACTAATTAGTTCAATTAAATATCTTTGATTGGGACGATGTCACTTATCTTCCGACTCACAATGAAATTCGGACATGAAAAAAAAATGCACTTATCAAATATAAAAATGATATATTGTTTCGAAAAAAAAGAATTTACCTTATCTTTATATTTTCTTTTACCTTATAAAATAATTTGGATGTTTATGCAGAATCGGTCCAAGGACAAGACAACTAAAACTTCAACCTTAATACCTACCAAATACCAACATTTGTTATTAGTTATTAAAGTAAAAAAGATTACATATATTACTCTCATGTATAACTTTTTTTTTTCAAGTAAAAGAAAGGTGTTTACTATATTCATTTTTCTTTTTCTTTTTTTAACACACTCCCCGTACTATCATAAAGGAAAGTGAATATAACAAATGTCTAAAAAAAATCTCTTTTAATTTTTACTTTAGGTTTCACTCTGTTAAATTGTCATGTGTTTATGGGAAGATAATTATTTAACTTTCTGTTATAATATGATTTGCTGTGTAAAAAAAAATTCAGTTTGTTGGTATAGATGAACATTTTTTGCATGACCATACCTCTAAATAAGGATTGCTTAGCATGTTATTTTTTTGTCTCAAAGACTATTATCAGCTATCACATGTTCAATACTGTTCATTGTTCAACTCAATATAGGAAGAGACATGGTGGGTCACATAAAGCTGGTTGATAGCATTATCCGTCTATTCAAAATCTTGAATTTTTTTTAATAGATTATGAAATTATTAACTTGAGATTAAATTATTACAAAAATCAAGACTACCAAGAATTCTAATTGTTCGCGGACGAAAAGTATGATTGAACAAAAACTACCAACTATATTGTTTTTTTGTCAATGGCTTTTATGTGAAACCGAAGACTTACCTTCTGGATTCATCCTGCATTTCTTCTGGTTCTGAAGGCTCATTCATGTCCCATATATATATATATATATATATATGCTGCATTTCGAGATCAAAACATATCAAGAACAAATTAAGCGTTATTACTACTAAAATTGCTCGTAGTACATCTAGATTTTCTGTGAACTTTAAACAAAAAAATCTGCTGAAAATAATTTTTCTGTGAAATTTCCTACAGCTTTTTATTCTTAGGTAATAATGTACTCACAAATAATAAGTTTTCTGTAGATTTTGAAATTCGTAGGAAGTTTCCTGCAGGTTTTTTCCCAGAAATTTCATCAACTTTTGCCGGATTTCTTGAGGAAATTGGTGTTTTTAAGAATTTTCTAACGGATTTTCATGAAAAAAAACCTGCAGGAAATATTCTTGTGGAGAAATCCATAGAAAAATTGGCAGGAAATATTCCTGCAGATTTTAAATCCATGGAAACTTTCACAGGTAATTTCTTATGAATTTTTAAATTTGTAAGTAATTTTTCTACATTTTTTTAATTTGCAAGTAGTTTTTAATAAATGATAGGTAAATTTTTAAAAGTCATCAAAATATACATATCATTTCAATTTTAATTTATTTTCTAATTAATATATTACTTAAGTTATTATAATCTTATTATTCTTTTATATAAAAATAATATTTTTATTATGAAGTATTAATAAAATTTAAAACTATATTATAAAATAATTGCTACTAATATTATATACACACTTTTAATAATAACAAGAATACTTTTCATTTGAATATTTATATAATGTCTAATAACCCATTTACGAGCAAAAACTATCTATCACACAAAAAAATAAAATCAATTAAAAAAAGGAAAATAACTCTGTTGAGTTTCTCTGCTTTGCCTCTGCTATGCCACCTTCATCTTCTGCTCTGATTGTCCCCTCGACGTTGCAAGTCAACCATGGCGTCACTGCCATAGTTTAAGCAAGTTGTGTGTTAAATAGTAACTCTATTCAGTATTTACTGTATTAAAGATTTGTAACATAAGAAAATGTTTTCATTGGAATTTGACACTCTTTATAGAGAACTAGTCACTTTTCTTCTTTTCGTACTTATCTTCCTTTAAGTTATGAGTGATTGTAAATATTCTAATACCTATTTTTTATTAACACACGGCAAAAAAATCTATTTTCTTCTTCTATAGAATCGATAAGAGTTCCATATCGAATGATTCATAAACATGATAAGGGGACCTTTCGAATGTCTTTACTGCACTATAAAATTTAATATGGTATCAGAGCCATATTTTGATGGATAAGGGGATGTTAAAAGTCCCACGATTCATAAACATAATATTTCGGATACCTTTATTGTACTATAAAATTTAATATGAACCTCTTTGGACTTTCTTTTTGCACCTCAACATAAATCCTGATAAATAATATCATTTTTCTTATTTCAGTTATATGTGAGGTTAGTTTAGTCTTATTCCTTGTTTGTTTTATATTCCCTTCTTTTCACTTTGCACATTCTGACTTTTCACTTTGCACCTCTTTATCTCCTTTTGCACTTTTCTTCTTCCCTTTCTTCTATATTTACATTGTTTACAAATCCCTCCTCGGATATTTTTCAAATGAATCCGAACTTAAACTTAAACAAATCAAAAGTTCAGCTTTTGATTATAAACTCTTAGAATTTTGAGTTTGATCCTAACTACACATCTTAGAATCTAAGTTGAACCAAATTTAATTCTACCAAAATCGATCAACTTATAAAGTTAAGATTATTTTCAATTTGTGTATATACTATTTTAATTTTTTACTAGACGATAAAGATTTTCAACACAATTATGCAACCTACCGTTTAGAGACAGTTTCCAACTGTCAACCATTTCTTTAATATACGCGACAATCTTACTGCATTATCTCACAAAACTATTTAGATAAAGTCAGTCAACAAACTGTAAATAAAATGAATGATAAATGATGGATCTAACTCAGTTAAATAAAGTGCGTAAGTTGATTGAGTTCTAGTATATATGTTCGATTCTTATAGAAAAAAGAAAATGAATCATAATTCGTCAAAGGAACAGAACAGGAAGCACTGATCGAATCCATTGCAGCTGAATTTATGGTAGCTTAGTATATATCTCAAACACCCTCATGTAGTGAATGGTTGGGTCCCATCGATCCTCTACAATAAATTTATATACTTGTCTCTTTAGCCAGCCCTTGTGCTTCCACATAATGTGATGAATGGCTGGATCCATATCCATATATGTACACAATTCTCCCTAATGATTGTAGGCAACAATATGGAAAATAAAATACACACATTTTCCTTGTTCAGTGCACTGATTTGATCGACATTCAGTCCACCCCAATCCATTGTGTTGTTTTACATCATATAAGACGTGTTCTTATACTTTTTCCATTGGAAAGAGAAGTGTGTACCTACTGTATTGTTGTCAATGTGGCTTTTATGTGAAACTGATGACTTATCTGCTGGATTGATCCTGAACTTCTTCTAGTTCTGAAGCCTCATTAATGACGCCCCATATGCTGCATTTATGTGATCAAATAATTTTAAGAACGAAACAGCATGATCAGAAGTCAGAACCGAACAAAGTTCTGTAAAAATGTTATACTCACTTTCACTTTTTTCTTCTTAATTTTCCACCCATTTTCTTTGACAATTTGGCAGCAGCAAAACTCTCCAACTCGATCATGCATGTAAAGAGCATCCCTGGTTGATACCTTCATAGATTGATCCTTCTGTAGCTAAATAGCTACGGGGAATTAAGATGTGATTGTGGAGTTGGATGATGTCTCTTTTGACATGCTATGCTTCTAGTATTTGACGTCTTTAGCTAGATGACTAAAATCTGCACAAGGGAGATGAGTTGAAGAAAGTAGCATTAATTAGTATGTTAATGTGCATAAAATCATGTTGAAATTAAGACTCAATTTTTTCTCGGTGGTGAACTTCTTCCTGTTGATGGTTTATCTGTGTACTTGTAACTAACTTTGGTCTTCTTCTTGGTTTAAGGGTTTCGGAAGTTTTTGGAAGATTAATTTATGTGAGTTAGGGTTGTTGATAGGCAAATTTCACGCCTCGCTTTGGTTCAGATTCTTGGAAATGATAAAAGAGGATGGAATAATGGTATTACACTGTTTAATTAAATTAGTAAAATATGAGGATGTAAATACCAATGGAGTATATTTCATCATATACTATAATTTGTCTTTATTTTTAATTAAGAAGAAATGAAAAATTTGTTTTATTTTAATTCAATCTATTTTATTTCTACTCTTTCAATAAATTCAAACATTGTTTTTTTAACAACACCTATACACAATTCTTGTTGAATTAACATAAATGATTGACATAATAATATAAGACATGGTTGTATTTATATGCATGTAAATGGATAATCTATTTAATGGAAGAATTAACATTTAATTTCTTTGATGTAAAGTCTTCCTAAATCAATGACAATTATGAATTGCAAACATGATACTATGTGATCTTGTGAATTAGGGAACACATATAGTGTCTTGCTTATTAAAAATCATTTGTTAAATTAGCTCATTACCTGATTTGAGCTTAATGATTAAGAAGTTTTTAATTCCTAATTCAACGTCTTGTTTATTTTTTTAAAATTACACATAAATCATTTTTTTTAGTTACACTAACATTCCCTTAGGTTTAAAAATATTTAATTAAACATCCCTTAGAAGCGTAGCCTACCTTTGTTAAGAAAAAAAGGAAGCGTAGCCTGCCATCCCATTGGTTAAACGTCAAAGAAAATTATGCAATTCTATTGGCCATTTGAATCTTCACAATTCATACTTCAATCAAGACATTTGAATCCTACATCACCCAACTTGTATCCTATACCTCCCATTTTATTTATATGAGTAAAAATTGTAACACCAGTTTCCTTTGTTTTTTTTTTATAAATAAAATAAATAAAAAATAAGAATTAAGTCATCATATTTATTATTATATAAAGAAACTTTTAACCTCACCAGTTTTACAAAATATTTTTTGTTTATTTTTCTATGAAGATCAAAAATTCTAATAGAGTAACAGAAGAGGAGCTCTAGAGAGCATCATAAATACCACCATTACTAATAAACAACGAACGATTGAGTGACTACATCGAGATAAGACATAAATTATTCCAGAAAATAAAATAAACATATATAGGGATCCTAGAGATTTAATTTTGGATTATTTTGGATTGTTTTATAAATTTTTAATTTATGAATCATTTCTAATCGAAGATTTGATACACTAAATTAAGTGTAATATCTACCACCATAAATATTTATGATTTTGTTTTCCTGTATATTGACATAATATTTTTTTATTGAAGCAGCTTGGTGTTATCACAATTTTTTTTTTGTCTTTGAATTGTCAAATTGTTATCACTAGATTCTTTTTAATGTATATTAACATTTACGATTTTTTGTTTTACGCCTTGTGCGTTGTCATTGTTTTCAACTTGTCACTCAATTGTTATCACTCTAACTAAATGTTTGGCACAAAACGTATTCTATGTACCACTCTATCAGTTCTTTTAAATATATATATGCTAGATATCTTGCTTTGTGAAATTGATTCTATATCTTGCAATCTGAATTCTATTTTCGTGACTTGTAATATGAATCACTATATCAATTCTTATATATATATATATATATATATATATATATATATATATATATATATATATATATATATATATATATATATATATATATATATATATATATATATATATATATATATATATATATATATATATATATATATATATATATATATATATATATATATATATATATATATATATATATATATATATATATATATATATATATATATATATATATATATATATATATATTATATATATATATATATATATATATATATATATATATATATATATATATATAGGAATTATTGTTTAATAATAATTATTTTTGCTACAATTCAATTTAATTGTTGTAGAGACTCTTTTTAATTGAATATATATATATATATATATATATATATATATATATATATATATATATATATATATATATATATATATATATATATATATTTTGTGTCATGTAAATATTATTACTGGGTGATGTGTATACGATTCATGAGGATAATTGTTATATTAGGATTATGAAATGGTGATTGAGATTGTGTGTAAGTGATGAATTAAGATATTGTATGTATTGAGGTGTGAACTATGAACTCTGCAATCATACAATAGTAAGACCCTTTAAGGACAACAAGTTAATGCGCGATGAGTTTGTGATGGGCTTCACTTTGGGAACTCAACGAGTTTAATCACTTTGAGGCGCGGTGAGTTAAAATAATTTTGAAAATAATTGAGATTTTGAAAACTATTGAGCAATTGTGTGTATTGCATAGTTCATAGGCAGAGTCTGCGGTTAAAATATTTTTTGTGTTGGACTTGAATCAGTAGGGAGAGGCCCTGACGGACTCCTCGGAGTCTAGGCCTTGGGGGTAAATACACTCGGTTTGAGTGCTTCTTTAAACATGTGTTGATCCCACATGGTTGGAGTATTCTCACAAAACAGAGTGACCTTGACTAGTCTCCCTATGATTTCACTCACTGAGAGTGACCTGATTTACCCATTGTGAGACTTGTCATGTATTCCTAGGCGTCCGACGAGGGTTTTTCACTAAAAATGATACCACATTGCATGTAGGCTTGAGTTTAGTGTATATGTTGCATAATGCTTATGTTTGACTTTCATTGAGTTAACGATTGAGGTTTTGGTGTTATTTTCTGGAGTGTGTGAACTTGAATAAGTGAATAATATGTGTGGTTTTGTGAAGTGATGTTGTTTATATAAATTCAGCTCTAAGTATTATATGTTTCACATGCTCTAGTGTTTTATTATATACGAATGTGATAATTCACTCCTGGTGTGTGTTTGTGTTGGGCTGAATGCCATTTTGTTTTAGGTGAGCCACCATATGATGAGTTTCATGCTGGAGATGAAGAGGCTTAGACTTGGCCCGGGAAATGCTTTGATAAAAGTGACATCGGGACATAGAGTTTTATTTCATATGTTACAATTTCATGAATAGTATAGTTGTTTTATGTTTTTCGTTATTAGTTTGACCTCTTTTCATTTAGAATGGACGATCCTTTTTTGAGTTGAGATAATTTTATTATTTATTTGGACAAATTCTATTATGATTTTAAAAAAGTGAATGTGACTCTTTTACCTTTTTTGAAATACTTTTATTTAAGTATGTTTTAAAACTTTTAATTAATTATGCATTTTTATTCCTTTTATTATTAGTACATATATGTGTGGGGGAGAGAGTGCCACAAAAATAGTTCTCTCACCAGGAACTCACATCTCGGAATGGTCATTCTAGAAAAGTGTCATATTCTTGAATAGTTATTTCGGAAGATAAAATTTACCTTTTAGAATAGAAATAAGTGCTCCAAAATTATTCCAAAATAATTATTTCATAAGATAAAATTTACCTTCCAAATTAGCTATTCCAAAATAGAGTGATACCCCTTGTTTTCCTTGTTCATCTTTTATGCCATGAGAAATGTCCATCTCTAGCATCTGAGATCTGTCACCCCCTTCAACCACATCATCATCATTCTTCTTAGATCTAACTCCAATGAGAGTTCCCGAAGAATCTTGGATGGTGGGTTTGTCGAGGGAAGCTTTACACAGGTCATGCTTCCACCTACATCAAGCACGATTATTACCATATCTATTAGTGTCATGATAGCGTGACGCTACTCGCGCTTGTGGTGGAGGTGGCAAAGGGAGTTGCGTTGGTTGATGCAGGTCGTCCATGATGGGAAACGAAGGTGCTTAAACTATTTTGGGATGTTTTTGTCTACAAAAATAAAATAAGAGGTGCAAAATACAAGCTGGGAGGTACAAGATTCAAATGCCTTCAATCAATTGGTGACATTGACAATGTGGCCTTAACTACAGGGCAATTGCTTCTTGTAGCCCATTTTATACTTCCTACTCCTCTATAATTTTTAATATCCCCACGTCACCCTTCATTTATTATAACTTCTTTATATTAACCCTTGTTTTACCTAATTCGACTTCATACCCCTCGTTTAACTGGCCTTGCCGTCAAACGACTTCAATTGCATGTAGTTGAAAATAGGATTCATGCAATAAATAGTCTTAATTCTCATGTGTATGATGCCATTACATATTTTGGAAAGTAAATTTGTTTAAGGAATTGAAGAATACATATAACTCTAATGAGGGTCTGAGACTCATTATTTAGAAGAATCCCATTTTAATTCATCAAATAACAAAGAATGTATCAGAGAACATGATACAATTTTTCTTGTATTCATTAGTTTTGTTGGCACACGTCATGTCATGATGATATTTTCCTACAATGTTGTTGGCACACGTCATGTCATGATGATATTTTCCTGCAATGAAAATCAATATCCAAGTTACTTTCGTGTGTACTTCGTCAATCCCAGAGATGCAGGGTTAATTGAGTGTATGTCAACCTCTTGAAAGTTCATTCCTTGGGTACACACCTTTAGCAGAGAAGCATGTGCTGAGCCATGCTGGCATGTACAATTCACTGACCATTAGATGGTTCAGCTTTTCAACACGTCTTGATTTTATTGCCTCCAGCCACCAAGAGTAAAGAACTTCCAGATTTTGATTACTGCCATTATATAAATCAGTTCCAGAGTCTGGCAACTACTGTGCTTGCATTGCATTGTTTTGCATATTTTAGTAGGATAATCCTGTTTTCTAGCTGCCACTTTTCAGCATTCAGTTTGCTTATGTTCTCATTTTTTTTATTCAACGGTGAGGTAAAACCTATGACTTCATGTAGACTATCCAATCATTAGAATCAATGATTTCATGCAAATTATGCAACTCCACCAATAGGTTGTTAATACTGCTCCTTAACACTTATTATCACAATTTTATCTGTTGAATCAAGTTTATTAAATTATATTTCACTTTTTACTTAATAAGTCTTATGAGTTGAGTTAAATATATTAAAATTATGTTTCATTTTTTATATAATGAGTCTCTTACAAGATTATGATAAATTTTAACAGGAATTTATAAGATTGGTTGGATAGTAAAAAAAAGAAAGAGAGAGAAAGATGTTGAGTTTAATTTTTCCACTAAAATAATTAACAATTAACAACTAATATTTACAGATAAAAAAATATACATTTCAGCCATTAAATATAGCAGTTTTGTTGAGCATTGTTTAGTAAATGAAAAGCATGATATTTAATATTATAACTATATTTTCACTATAATTTCTAATTTTTTAAAATTGATTTCAATAAATGCCATTATTCCTTAACTATTGCCATAAAGACTAGATTGAAAAGGTTGTGTAAAAAAAGTGTGCTTGTTATTGTTCTTGACTCTCATTTGCTGATTAGGCCATGCTGCCTTTGGTGGCATCGATCTTCCACAGTGGAGCTAAATAAATAAGGACTGGAGGGACAATATTTGATAATTACCTGACATGTTCTTTGTACGGTTTCTGGAGTTAATGGCAAGTTGCATCATTCTTGAGGGCCCATGTATATAATGGACAAAGAACAATTACTCTATGATGTTGAAGCAAATCTTAAAAGCAATAGAGAACGATCTTCCTAACATTAGGAATTTTGGATTTCCGTAATGTGACCTTGTTTGGATATTTTCATAGAATGCTATGTCATCAATCAGTTGTCTATTTGCAGTTAGCAATTAGTAGTTTGGAGCATAGCTAATAGCTAATTTATGTCTGCTAGTCTTGGGGAAGAAGAAAATACACAATTTGATTCTTGAAAAATGCTACTTTTGTTGCTTTGATCATTGAAAGTTTTCATATAAACCAATTGTCCCTAAAGGGATGAACTTGCTAACAACTTGGCAACTTTAAAGGGGGTGAATTTGTTAATAGATAGCAGAAAACTTTAGGGACCTACAGTTCTAGAAATTACCAAACCAAGAAGTAACATTTTTAAATAACCAAATTGCGTATTTACTCCTTCGAATTTGATCCCTGCACTGAAGATTCCCCCGTTTATTTTGATATATGCCCTGTTTCTCCCTTGTCTCTTGACAAAGTGTCTATCTATAATATACATAACATTAACTAGTTTATTCATGTTGTTGCTTTCTTGAACAACTTGCTTGATCTTACAATTTCAGGAGAGAAAAATTATATACATCTACTAGTACATTTTAACAAGACCTGATCAGCAGCATAAATCAAAAAGGAAAATCTCTCACACCCAAACTCTACTAGCATGATATTTTTTCTAACACAGCATGATATGAAAACAGTATTACCAAACAAATAATGCAGCAAAACAATGAAGAGAGAGAGAGAAAAGATCTATGCCCTTAAAGGGCTGCAAAAAGAGAACATATAGTTTTTTTTTTTCATTTTATTTTCTTCGAATTTGTATGTATACACAAGTGACCAAAGTACTAGGCCTACTTGTGTAAGCTGCTTCTTTTAATTACCACACAAGGTGATGTCCCTCTTGGATGGTCTGAAAGTCAAAGCATTGAAGCTGTATATGCAGAGGTTGGCTCTTCTTGCTTTGATTGCTATCACATTAGAAGTGGTTTTGTAGCCAGGAACATTGCAAGCAGAGGATGAACTACCTATTAAGCTTGCTTGGCAAGAAGACACAACTGCAGAATCTTCTGCACATTTCACTCCATCCACTGAAGGGATTTCCAGCTTGTACATCCCATACTTATTGGTAGTTCTGTTCACTGAAAGTGAAATCTGCTCAGAAGTTTTCTCTGAAAGTGCTTTGAACATGCAATCTACTTTGACCTCAGCACCTGCATGGAGATAATTATGAAAATAAAAAAGTATAAGATGCACCCCATTTGAACTCTGTGTGTATGTTAGGGAAAACAATTGCATCTTTATTTAGTAATTTTTTTATTCTGTTCTTTATTAAGTAATTAGTACCAACAAACATAATTTCTTTTGGTTCCCACATGTGTACTCCTTTATAGACAAAGACATTTTCAGACATTAATGCGAATACCTCTCAACAAAGATTAAGCAATCCCAAATCCTAATCAAGACATTATCTGACACTAATCGTGAACACCTCTCAAAAAATATTAGACAATCCTGATCAAGACATTGTTGTCGGACACTAAATATGAATATTTTTCTCAATAAAAATTAATAAGCTTGAATCAATGTTCCAACACGAGTTACATTACAACTTATAAACACCATCTAACGTTCTAAGTAGAGGTTTTTGAGAGTTATCACCTGGCAAGAAGTAGCTGTGTCTGGAAAAGCTGCTGTTGGAGCAGAAATCACAATACACAAAACCCATAACACTGATTTGTGAGATGGGGAACCTGGTTTTCCCAGGAAGCTTGGTTCTTGCAGGCTCAACTTCCAAAAACTGAGTAAAAAAGGGAAAAAGAAGCAAGAGGGTTATGGTATTCATGGCCAACTTTGTTAAAAAAAAATGGAGGGAAGAGTCTGAATGGTGTCTTTATGATGATGAGCAGAAGCTAGAGCTTTTGCTTTGTTTTGCTTTGCTTTCAGGGCATTAGCATTTAGCTGCTAGTAGAAGAAAATGATGAGTGTTTTGTTTTTGGGGTGTGGATAAAGAGGGGCAGTGGTTAGTGGAGAACCAACTTCAAGCAAAAAGTTGGAAATATTTTTTTCTTTTCTTTTTTTCACAAGAAACAAAGACATGTGAATGTTGTTTGGCATAACATGGAGCTCATGAGTAGGAGAGAGAAGGGGTAAGCAGATTCTTTTGTTGGGGAAGAACAGGATAGCTCCTATTGGGGAAGTTGAGAAATGGGGTTGTGTTTAAATAGAGATACCGGTTGGGAAAATGCACATAAATAATAAAAAAAAGGGTAGTGTAGTAATGAAGGATTGTAACTTGTCACGGTTTTCTCTATTGCCTCATTAATAAAATGATACTAAAAATATGTTTGGTTTCACCTTTTAGATATAGTGTTAGATGTGATTTTCTAAAGCTAATAGTAATTGTTAACATGTTTGGATATGCCTTAATTAGGCTTCACATCCTCTTGATGCACCAAAAATTAGCTTCTGCATTAATTTAAATATTTGGCGTGAATTTGTTGGTAGAATCAAACACATATTATAAATTTCACATTTCAAAATGTAATTCTTTTATTTTTAATGTGCTTTTCAGATAGAAGATATAAAATAAGTTGAATGATTAAAAGAAAATAAAATATTTTAATAAATTAATATTTTCTGATAAAAAAATGTATTTGCAAATATGACATAAGTATAACTAGACCAATGTACAAGCATATCAAAGCATTCCGTTTTTTAGTGCAAGGCATTAAGCACAGAGCAGGTTCTAGACCAAGTTCTATAGTGTAGTCCAGTGCATTTAAATCACTCACTCTTATTTACTGAGTTCATTTACCAATACCTATTGCTTGTGTGCATGTGACTATGGCTGACATGACATAAAAGGGTAATAAGGCATTGAGAAGCATTTTCATGTCGTTCATGTGCACTTCAGAACAGGGAAAGTGTCATTTCAGAGAAGACATTAATAGGTGAAATTGCCACTGGTCCCATGATAAAATTAAATTGTTACACAGTACAAACGTTGAGTTTTGCAACATTGCATACGTAATATAGTGCTTCCCTTTTCTCTTTCTAGTACATAATAGAGGTCAATCTTTTCGACTTGGAAGACTGTTCATTAGTCGGATCTAACAATTTAAATTAAATCGATTAAATTGGATGGAAGTTTTTCTTAGATTAAGTCGAATTTCAATCAAATCAATTAAAACTTGTAAAAATTGATTCGAGTATCAAATTGAAATTTTTTAAATAAAAATCAATATCAACCAAATCAAATATATATATATATATATATATATATATATATATATATATATATATATTTATATTTATATACGTGTGTATTTACATTATTAAAGCTTATTATATGTTATATTTAATCATTTTAATATATAATACTATATATGGAGAAAAATACTTATTTTAATACATAAATATTAAATTAATAACATTAAATGCAACCTTAATATTTTTGTTTAGATCTCGTTTAAAATTTTAAATTTAGTTACTTAAAAAATATGTATTAAAAATATTTTTTTTACATATATAGTTAAATATAAATTAAAATATTTTTTTGGTTACCATGCAATTTATATAGAATATTCACCTGCTTTAACTTTACCGAAACCTTAAAGTTTTTATTTTTTAAATCCGCAAACAAATTATATATATTAGAAGTAAGTATCAGAGATACCTTAAGAACAAAATATAAGCCCAACATTCAGCAACTCGGTTAATCAATATTAATATCTGATCAAAAGATATAAGATTAATTTGATAAATAAAAATTAAAATTTAAGAGTGAAAAGAGAAATTGTGAGTTTAAATTTCTGTCATTAATATTTCTAACAAAACTAATAAAATAACTCATTTACTGAAAAAAGAAACACCTCATCCGATATAAATATAAACTAACCCATTAGCCGAGATAGAAAAAAGGCATCAGAATCCTGCACATAACTAAAGCCAAGTGGATTATCACCCTTCCCCTCCCGAGATCAAGACCAAATATGCATTTGAAAATTTAAAATTTATTTTATAACTACCTTTTTTTAACGAATTTTATAACTACTTTAAGAGAATAGTAAAATTTAAAAACAAATTAATGTGTATAAAATTATATATATAGGTGTTTAATTTTGTAATAGTTAATTTGTGTTTTATAATATATTTTTAAGATATATAGATTCATAAGAAAATTTATATATTTAAATATCATATTATATATATATATATATATATATATATATATATATATATAATATTATATTTAAAAATATAATATTTAATGAGAGATGATTAAATTACACCCATATAATTTATATTATGCCAACTATTACACCTTTAATAATTTTATTTAAGATGTGAATTTTAAAATATATTTAACACAACCTATGCGGGTAACTAACTAGTTCCACATAGGGATGATGGTGAGCAGTGTCTAGGTAAAATCCTATAGTATTGTATTCATATCTCGTTAAAAATAAATTATTATATTCGACCCATACTTATGTGGATAGAAATTTTAATTTTCATCCTTGTACTTGATTAGTATCTATATACACATACCTACACTTTTGATTCACATTTTATTTATATATAAATTTAATAAATAAATAAATTTTTTTAATCAAAACAATTATTACAAATAAATTAAAGAGGTGTATTGGATTAAGATTTTAAAATATTATTTTAGCATAGAAAAATCTTGTGGATTTTAAAGATTATTTAGAAATGCTATAACTTATCATATTTCTTTACAAGACTTTTATGATAGTTTGGATTGAATGAATTTATATCATAAGAATTTAAAGGATTTGAAATGACTTTATAGATTTATAAAATTTGAAATGACCTTATAGATTTATAAGATTTGAAATGACTTTATGAATTTTTAAAAACACATTTAAAATTATAAGAATTAGTGAAAAAAATAATAAGAAATGATAAAGTTTGGATAAAAAAAAGTAAAACTAATATAATATTTTTAATCTTTAATAGTTAAATTGATTCTAGCTTTAGGTCCTCTTATACTAACCTTTTTGCAATAACATCTTCTCATTTTTATTTTTGAATTTGAAAAATAAATTGAAAATTATTGGTTTTCTATTATTTTTTTTAATTACTACAATTATTTCATGATAAATCCAATGACATTTTTAAATGAAGTGCAATAATAAACATATACTAGAAGTGAGTGGTGAGGGTGAAAAATTTATAGGAAGGATACTCAGTTATGGAAAGATATGCATAGTCAATATAAGAAAAACAAGATTAGCCTTGGCACACAAGATAAACATGAATTTGATTTAGAAAGCAAACATAAAAGTGAAAAGGGGAGGACTACATTTGACATTTTTTGGTTTCAAAAGAATAAGAGAAACATATATGACACATATCTTGAAGAATATTATTTTTTGTTCAGTACCTCTTTTAATGTAATAAATATCTCCTTTTGCATTGGATATTGAAGATAAAAGAGAGTATATATGATGAGAAAAAAAATTAGTAATCAATAAAAAAAGAAAGAAAATAGTCTAACAAAATCTCAAAGTTTTGGGTGAGATTATTTGATAGGTGTTTTATACAAAAAAGTTATGAAATCCATCTTAAAAAATAATCCATCGAAATTTATATATTTTTTATACCAAAAGATTTTTTTAAATTATAAAAAATCTTAATTGAATACCACAGGTTTTGTTGCACTCCTTAAAAAATTCTAAAAGTCTTAATTTATCACAAGACTTATTTATATCATTTAAAAATCCTAATTGAATACCATAAAAATTTTTTATATAAAAAATCTTTTAAAATTCTTTGAAATTCTAATCCAATAGATCTAAGAGTGAATTCTTAAATTTAGAAAATATAACATTAAAACATCCTCACATTATATTAAAAACAAGCAAACATAACACTAGGAGTGTACACCGGTAAGGTTAGGTCGGATTTGACTAATTCCGTCACCCAATTCAATTGAAAAATTATCAGGTTGGGTTGGATTAAATCAAATTTAAGTGATTTTATTATCATACCCAACCTAATCATGAACAGGTTAGATCAATCGGGTCAAGACATTTAAAAAATCACATTACAAAATAGATTTTTTCACAAATTTTGTGGCAAATAACCACACATATCTTACTCCATTATTTAGCAACATATAATATGCAAGTCTAAACCAGAAACAACACTTCTCCTCATGGTTATCATCAATAAGAACTTAGGAAGTTCCATCTATACTAGACAAAAAATGAAAAAAAGAAAAAAAAAACCATTACCATACCCCTTTGATTAATACTACTCTTTTTTTTATCAATTTGATATCTTGCTCTCATGGGTTTAGCCAATATACTGGCAACGAATAGTAGGGAATCTTTTTTTTTTTTTAATAAGATGCACATCAACATGGAAATAGAAATGAATAACAACTTCACAACAGAGAACTATGATGACGGTCGACCACTTCAATGACTACTGTGGGTAGGGGTGGAAATAGGTAATGCTAGGTCAGGCTTTGGCAGGCCTAAGCCTGGCCCGTATCACTATCAATAAGCCTAAGCCTTATTTGTTATTTGTTAAAAATAATTTATCAAGGCCTGAGCCTTGCCTGCATAAAGGCCTGACCTGACCTGGAAGCCTATATGCAAGGCCTGGTCTAATTAAATACATAAAAGGCCTAAAAGCCTACGTGAGTCACGTGACAGACCAAGAGTCCAAGACAGATCCATTATTGAAAGAAGGAAACTGAGGAAGTAGAAATATATCCAGGTTGTAGGAATGTAGAAGTAAGAATGGAAGTGATGGACCAGTTCTAAACTTACATGCCATGTGACTCTTGTGGACCACATGTATTCTAGTAGAAAGGTCCTTGATAGGCCATGTGACTCTTATGGCTTTATTACAGTAAGTGAGGTAACCGATAAGTGGAAGTAGGAATGTATTTAGTTTAGATAGACCCATTATTCAGGCTTAATAGACTTTTTTAAAGCCTACAACCTGAACTTTTTAATTAAAAATACTTTTTAAAAAACTCAAATTTCACATTTTTAATAAATAGGACAGGGCGAGCCAGACCTTAACCAGGCCAAGCCGTGGGCCCCTGATAAATTGTCTAGCCTATTTCCACCCATAACTGTGGGGGCCGGTGCGGCAAGAGGTAGTGTTAGTGAAAAACCCTAAATCCCTAATCTATTTCGTGAATATGTGAGTGAGAGATTGAATATGAGTAGTTTGTGAGATGAGAGGCTTTCTATTTTCTAATTTTGTATTTTATTATTATTAATATTATTTTTATTATTATAGGCCAGGTTGGGTTGGGTCACAGGTAGACAATGATCAATTTGTATATAATCAAATCTTAATTAATTAGATTTGGTTGTTTTCAACCTGAACTAAAAAAAATCCAACCCAAAGTAATCGAGTTGGGTAACAGGTAGACTTAGACTTGTGAACACCCATATATAACACTAATACGTTCAAATTCAAGTCATAAATAAATAACATTACAAAGATAATAATTCAACACGTAATTCTTAAAGTTAATGTTCTAAATTCTAATCACTTAACAAACAATCTAATTACACTTGGACATCATGCGGTAACAATACTCTCCAAGACCTGTCAAAAAAGATTATAGTGAAACTAATTAGCTTATAATTATACTTGAAGTTGCAAAGGCGCAACCACAGTGAAACATAGTTGTAGAGGCTATCATGCACAACCATAGATTCATGACTTGAGGTCAGCACTCAACGTCTCGAACTCGCACAATCACACTCAAAGAGCCATTGAGATGACAGCCGTAGTGCATGGATTGTGAAGGGAAATAGGGATGAGGGGTTAGATTTACCCTTCGTTTGGATTGAAGAAAAGAAAATGGGAGAGGAGAAAAAAAAATTAAAATTAGAATTAAGAAAATGAGAGAAAAGAAAAATTAAAATATTTGTCTCTACAAGTCAATCTTTTTCTCCCTTTTCTTCTTATTTTTTTCCTCCAACCAAACAATAGAAAATACATTATTATTCGTGTTTTCTTTCTTTCCTTCCATCCAAACATACCATTAGGGTTCTATTAGTGTTTATTAGTCATAGAATTAAAAAAATACATAATAATTTTTTGACGTATATATATATATATATATATATATATATATATCTGTGTGTGTGTGTGTGTGACATGTGCAGGGTGAATACTATAGTACCCATATCCTCCCTTATACCCCTTTAATTTTGCGAGTTAATATTCACCTTATACCAAATCTTAATATGTGAGTAATTATTCTTTCCACTTACATATATTTTTCCAGGCATGCATAAGATTTGGTTAGACTTTATCATCTTTATCATCCCTACTACCACATAAATTACATATCAAAATATTTGCTACTAGATGGAAATAATTCCAAACATACCCCTTCTCTCTCACAACATCCATAGAGAGTAATGACTGTTGACATAAAATATTATTAGAAGATAAGTCTCTTATTGGTCTTATAAAAAATATTTAAGATCACAAGATGAAATTTAATGTTGAAGTAAAAAATGAAAGAAATTTTGAGAATAATATGAAATTGTAGATCCACCAAAAAAATAGTTAAAATCTCAAAATGAAATCTATTATTAGAGATGCTCTTAAACCTCAAATTTATGTGATTGATTTTTTAGTTTTTACGTATAGGTTTTATTTTTTTTGTTTAATTTATTTGATCATAAATTTTACTATATTAATGTACTTACTTTATTAGCGAAATTATATAATTTAAAAATATGTATATACATAGATATTGTTATAATTGTAAAAAAAAATTCAAAATTATTTTATATTCAATTTGAAATCAACAATATTGTAAGATAGTGATTGAATGAATGACTATAGGATGAGATATTAAAATTACTTTATTGTTAAATCTTAATTAAAAAGGATCAAATATAATTTCCGTACCCCTATTTTTTCAAATAAGTAATTTTTATTTATTTTTTTAATTGACTGGTCTCCCTATGATTTCACTCACTGAGAGTGACCTGATTTACACATTGTGAGACTTGTCATGTATTCCTAGGCATCCGACGAGGGTTTTTCACTAAAAATGATATCACATTGCATGTAGGCTTGAGTTTAGTGTATCTGTTACATAATGCTTATGTTTGACTTTCATTGAGTTAACGATTGGGGTTTTGATGTTATTTTCTGGAGTGTGTGAACTTGAATAAGTGTGAATAATATGTGTGGTTTTGTGAAGTGATGTTGTTTATATAAATTCAGCTCTAAGTATTATATGTTTCACATGCTCTAGTGTTTTATTATATACGAATGTGATAATTCACTCCTGGTGTGTGTTTGTGTTGGGCTGAATGCCATTTTATTTTAGGTGAGCCACCATATGATGAGTTTCATGCTGGAGATGAAGAGGCTTAGACTTGGCCCAGGAAATGCTTTGATAAAAGTGACATCGGGACATAGAGTTTTATTTCATATGTTACAATTTCATGAATAGTATAGTTGTTTTATGTTTTTCGTTATTAGTTTGACCTCTTTTCATTTAGAATGGACGATCCTTTTTTGAGTTGAGATAATTTTATTATTTATTTGGACACATTCTATTATGATTTTAAAAAAGTGAATGTGACCTTTTTACCCTTTTTGAAATACTTTTATTTAAGTATGTTTTAAAACTTTTAATTAATTATGTATTTTTATTCCTTTTATTATTAGTACATATATGTGTGGGGTAGAGAGTGTTACAAAAATAGTTCTCTCACCAGGAACTCACATCTCGGAATGGTCATTCTAGAAAAGTGTCATATTCTTGAATAGTTATTTCGGAAGATAATTTTTACCTTTTGAAATAGAAATAAGTGGTCCAAAATTATTCCAAAATAATTATTTCATAAGATAAAATTTACCTTCCAAATTAGCTATTCCAAAATAGAGTGATACCCCTTGTTTTCCTTGTTCATCTTTTATGCCATGAGAAATGTCCATCTCTAGCATCTGAGATCTGTCACCCCCTTCAACCACATCATCATCATTCTTCTTAGATCTAACTCCAATGAGAGCTCCCGAAGAATCTTGGATGGTGGGTTTGTCGCGGGAAGCTTTACACAGGTCATGCTTCCACCTACATCAAGCACGATTATTACCATATCTATTAGTGTCATGATAGCGTGACGCTACTCGCGCTTGTGGTGGAGGTGGCAAAGGGAGTTGCGTTGGTTGATGCAGGTCGTCCATGATGGGAAACGAAGGTGCTTAAACTATTTTGGGATGTTTTTGTCTACAAAAATAAAATAAGAGGTGCAAAATACAAGCTGGGAGGTACAAGATTCAAATGCCTTCAATCAATTGGTGACATTGACAATGTGGCCTTAACTACAGGGCAATTGCTTCTTGTAGCCCATTTTATACTTCCTACTCCTCTATAATTTTTAATATCCCCACGTCACCCTTCATTTATTATAACTTCTTTATATTAACCCTTGTTTTACCTAATTCGACTTCATACCCCTCGTTTAACTGGCCTTGCCGTCAAACGACTTCAATTGCATGTAGTTGAAAATAGGATTCATGCAATAAATAGTCTTAATTCTCATGTGTATGATGCCATTACATATTTTGGAAAGTAAATTTGTTTAAGGAATTGGAGAATACATATAACTCTAATGAGGGTCTGAGACTCATTATTTAGAAGAATCCCATTTTAATTCATCAAATAACAAAGAATGTATCAGAGAACATGTTACAATTTTTCTTGTATTCATTAGTTTTTGTTGGCACACGTCATGTCATGATGATATTTTCCTACAATGTTGTTGGCACACGTCATGTCATGATGATATTTTCCTGCAATGAAAATCAATATCCAAGTTACTTTCGTGTGTACTTCGTCAATCCCAGAGATGCAGGGTTAATTGAGTGTATGTCAACCTCTTGAAAGTTCATTCCTTGGGTACACACCTTTAGCAGAGAAGCATGTGCTGAGCCATGCTGGCATGTACAATTCACTGACCATTAGATGGTTCAGCTTTTCAACACTTCTTGATTTTATTGCCTCCAGCCACCAAGAGTAAAGAACTTCCAGATTTTGATTACTGCCATTATATAAATCAGTTCCAGAGTCTGGCAACTACTGTGCTTGCATTGCATTGTTTTGCATATTTTAGTAGGATAATCCTGTTTTCTAGCTGCCACTTTTCAGCATTCAGTTTGCTTATGTTCTCATTTTTTTTATTCAACGGTGAGGTAAAACCTATGACTTCATGTAGACTATCCAATCATTAGAATCAATGATTTCATGCAAATTATGCAACTCCACCAATAGGTTGTTAATACTGCTCCTTAACACTTATTATCACAATTTTATCTGTTGAATCAAGTTTATTAAATTATATTTCACTTTTTACTTAATAAGTCTTATGAGTTGAGTTAAATATATTAAAATTATGTTTCATTTTTTATATAATGAGTCTCTTACAAGATTATGATAAATTTTAACAGGAATTTATAAGATTGGTTGGATAGTAAAAAAAGGAAAGAGAGAGAAAGATGTTGAGTTTAATTTTTCCACTAAAATAATTAACAATTAACAACTAATATTTACACATAAAAAAAATATATATTTCAGCCATTAAATATAGCAGTTTTGTTGAGCATTGTTTAGTAAATGAAAAGCATGATATTTAATATTATAACTATATTTTCACTATAATTTCTAATTTTTTAAAATTGATTTCAATAAATGCCATTATTCCTTAACTATTGCCATAAAGACTAGATTGAAAAGGTTGTGTAAAAAAAGTGTGTTTGTTATTGTTCTTGACTCTCATTTGCTGATTAGGCCATGCTGCCTTTGGTGGCATCGATCTTCCACAGTGGAGCTAAATAAATAAGGACTGGAGGGACAATATTTGATAATTACCTGACATGTTCTTTGTACGGTTTCTGGAGTTAATGGCAGGTTGCATCATTCTTGAGGGCCCATGTATATATAATGGACAAAGAACAATTACTCTATGATGTTGAAGCAAATCTTAAAAGCAATAGAGAACGATCTTCCTAACATTAGGAATTTTGGATTTCCGTTATGTGACCTTGTTTGGATATTTTCATAGAATGCTATGTCATCAATCAGTTGTCTATTTGCAGTTAGCAATTAGTAGTTTGGAGCATAGCTAATAACTAATTTTGTTAGGAATAATTCAAAGTTTTAAAAAGCTGTAAATTGGTAGTTATAAGGTTGGTTAGGTTTGCTTTCTTATACCCAACAAGTAGTTACTATTAACCTGCTATATAAGCAAGGTTCCTCCTGTAATCAATTGAGAAGTGAATAAGCAATTCAATTCATTTTTCTGTAAAAGTGTAATAGTTAACATGGTATCTAGAGCTTATACGAACCTGACCTGTGAAGATTAGAAAGAGGGAGAGCAAGCTTCTGTTGACACCAAAAAACTGAGGGAAACCCTTCTTCTTGAGATTCTTTTTGTGAGAACTGTGATTTGTAAGTGATTCTTCATTGTTTTCACCATCATATCTGTGATTGTGGTGGCTAAGTGGGGTTCTTGATAGTCAAGAACGCGGGTAGAGGAACCTCTGAGATAGCAGTTGTGTATAGGAAAGTGAAGGAGGATCAAGGTGCAACATGGCTGGCTCAAACAGTATCATTCAAGGATCTTTACCGGTTTTCGATGGAAAACTGTTTGATGATTGGAAGGTCAAGATGCTGGCAATCTTTGGCTTCCAAGATGTATTTGAAGTGGTGACATTTGGGTTTGAAGATCCTGGAAGGAAAGCCACTGAAGAACAGCAATTGGATTTCAAACAGAAGCAAAAACTTGATTGCAAAGCTCGATTTCTCATCTACCAATGTGTGAACTCAAAGATTTTCAACAAGATCTCGAAGGCCTCTACCTCTAAGGAAGCATGGGAGATTCTGATGAAAACATATGGTGATGGAGAAAAGAACAAGAAAGTGAAGCTACAAACTTTGAGAAGGCAATATGAATTACTATGCATGGAAGAGAAAGAATCAATTTCAGATTACTTTGATAGGATTTAAGAACTGGTTAATGCCATGAGGTCGTGTAACGACAAGATCCCCGATGAACTAGTGGTAGACAAGATCTTGAGAACATTGCCACCACGATTTGATCATGTGGCTGTTGCAATTGAAGAGTCAAGGAACTTAGATGACATGGAGATTGAAGAATTGCAGCACTCCCTAGAGGCACATGAAATGAGGATCAATGAGAGAAGATCCAATCAAGAATAGGCACTTCAAGCAAGATCCAACTACAAAGGAAAAGGGAAAGGACCATGGAAGGGAAATAAGCCATGCAGTAATCAGAAACACCAAGATCAAGGATATAATGCAGGCAGTGAATTCTTTAAAGGAAAGAAAAGTGATCAATCACAGAAGAAAAATGATAGCTCCAATGGCAGCAAGGAATGGAAGTTTGATAAGAGGAAAGTGAGATGCCACAACTGTCAAAAACTTGGTCACTATGCACGAGACTGTTGGCAAGGAGAAGGTGCTAAAAATAAGCCAAAGAATCAGGCAAATCTGGCACAGGATGAAGGATCAGATTCTGAAGCTGTAATGCTCATGGCAACCACAAGTAAGGAATCCTCCATTGACACCTCTTGGTACTTGGATTCTGGATGTTCCACTCACATGACAGGGAAAAAGGAATGGTTCATCAGTTTGGATGACTCATCAAAGAGCAAAGTCCGGTTTGCAGATGATAGTAGTCTCACTACAGAAGGCATTGGCAGAGTGGCTTTCAGAGACACAAATGGAAAAGAAACAGTCATTGAGGAGGTTCTATATGTGCCTGGCCTAAAAACAAATCTGTTGAGTCTTGGTCAACTATTGCAATAGGGATTTGTTATGACAATGGAAGACAATTGCCTTAAGGTATTTGATAGAAATCAAAAGCTGGTTATCCAAGCAAATTTGTCCCAGAACAGGACATTTAGGATTGGGATGAATATTCTGAAGCATCAATGCTTTGCAACCTTTGAAAATAAAGAGGAATGGTTGTGGCACCTCAGGTTTGGTCATCTCAACTTCAAGGATCTACACCTACTTACTAGCCACAAGATGGTTGAAGGATTACCCCATATTGTAGTCCCTAATGAGGTGTGCAGAGACTGCATTGAATGCAAGCAAACCAGAGGAAACTTCAGCAAGTTTGTTCCTACCAAAGCAAATGAGAAGCTAGGGGTCATCCATTCTGATGTGTGTGGTCCTATACAAACAGAAACTCCTGGAGGCAGCAGGTATTTCATCTCTTTCATTGATGACTTAACTAAGAAAGTTTGGATTTATTTGATTAAAAGGAAGCATGAAGTCCTAGATGTCTTTAAGAAATTCAAATGCTTAGTTGAAAAGCAAAGTGGAAAAATGATTAAGGTACTAAGAACTGATGATGGGGGTGAGTATGTGTCAAAAGAGTTCAAGGAATTTTGTGAAAGTGAGGGGCTAATTCATGAGGTCACACCACCTTACACACCTCAACACAATGGCACAGCTGAGAGGAGGAACAGAACACTGCTAAACATGGTGAGATGCATGCTTAAGAGCAAAAACCTACCATGTTTCTTGTGGGGAGAAGCTGTATCAACTGCTGCATACATATTAAATAGATCTCCCACTAAGAGATTGATAGATACTTCACCAGAGGAAGCATGGACTGGAGCCAAACCGAGTGTTACACACCTGAGGATCTTTGGGTCAATATGCTACAAGCATGTTCCTGATCAACTTAGAAGAAATCTTGATGATAAGGGCATGCCACATATCCTAATTGGTTATCACTCAACTGGAGGCTACAAGCTGTATAATCCAGAAAGTGGTCAAGTATCCATCAGCAGGGATGTTATTTGTGATGAAACTAGAAGCTGGAATTGGAATTCAATTTCTAGTGAAAGTCAGTCCAGGATATTGTTAGAAGAAACACCTCCAGCTGCACCAACTACTAACCAAGTTCCTAGTGTAAGGAAATCATCAAGGACAAGTCAGCTACCAATAACTTTGAGGGACTATGAGCTGTTTCAGGATTCAGAAGTCAACTTAGAAGGAGAATTGGTCCATTTTGCACTCATAGCAGAAGCTGAACCTATCAAATTTGACAAAGCAGTGACTAATAAAATGTGGGTGAGGGCTATAAAGGAGGAGATTGACTCTATAGAAAAAAATCAGACCTGGGAATTAGTGGATCCTCCTTCAAACAAGAAGCCTATAGAACTAAAATGGGTTTATAAAGTGAAGGTTAACCCAAAGGGGGAAGTGGTGAAACACAAGGCCAGACTTGTAGCAAAAGGTTTTCTGCAAAAGGCTGGAATTGATTATGGTGAAGTCTATGCACCAGTGGCTAGGATTGAAACTGTCAGATTTGTTGTAGCCATTGCAACTAATGCTAACTGGTCCCTGCACCAACTAGATGTTAAATCTGCTTTCCTAAATGGTCCATTAGATGAAGAAGTTTATGTGCTTCAGCCACAAGGGTTTGTAGTGAAGGGTTCAGAAAACAAAGTGTACAAGCTAAAGAAAGCATTGTATGGCCTAAAACAGGCTCCAAGAGCTTGGAATAGGAGAATCAATAGCTTCCTGTCACAGATTGGCTTCAAGAAATGTACCTCAGAACATGGATTGTATGTGAGATGTCTGCAGGACAGCAAATCAGAGACATTGATTGTATGTCTATATGTTGATGACCTCTTGATTACTGGAAGCAGTGAGGAAGAGATTACTGCATTCAAAAATCAAATGATGAATGAATTTGAGATGAGTGATCTTGGACTTCTCCCCTATTTCCTTGGAATGGAGTTTATAATGACTCAATATGGTACAGTGATGCATCAGTCCAAATATGCACAAGACCTACTGAAGAAATTTAATATGCAGCAGAGCAATCCAGCAAGAACACCAGCAGAGGTTGGCCTTGTGTTAGAGAAGGAAACTGATGAAGAACCAGTTGACCCCACTCACTATAGGAAAATAGTTGGGTGCTTGAGGTACCTATGCAATACAAGGCCTGATTTAAACTTCAGTGTTGGGCTAATCAGCAGATTTATGCAAGAACCAAGGCAGTCTCACTTGCTAGCTGCTAAGAGGATTATGAGGTATATTCAAGGGACAACCAATTTTGGAATTCTATTTCCTAAAGGTGGAGCTGACATAGGACTAGAATTGACTGGATACTCTGATTCTGATTGGTGTGGGGATAAAAATGATAGGAAAAGCACTGCAGGATACATTTTCTTTTATGGAGGAGCACCAATCTCTTGGTCCTCCACCAAGGAACCAGTGGTAGCACTATCATCCTGTGAAGCAGAGTATATTGCAGCCTCAGAAGCTGCATGCCAAGCTGTGTGGTTGGATGCCCTGATTAAGGAGTTGCAGCTGGAAAAATCAGGAAAGGTGAAGCTGTTGGTAGACAATAAATCTGCCATTGATTTAGCAAAGCATCCAGCTTCCCATGGAAGAAGTAAACACATAGAAACAAAGTTTCACTTCCTAAGAGAGCAAGTCAATAATGAAAAGCTGAAGATTGAGCACTGCAGAACTGAAGTTCAACTTGCAGACATACTCACTAAGGCTTTGAAGCTAGAAAGATTTAGATGTTTAAGAGATTCCATTGGAGTTGTTTGTGTAAATGCAACTTTGAATTAAGGAGGAATGTTAGGAATAATTCAAAGTTTTAAAAAGCTGTAAACTGGTAGTTATAAGGTTGGTTAGGTTTGCTTTCTTATAACCAACAAGTAGTTACTATTAACCTGCTATATAAGCAAGGTTCCTCCTGTAATCAATTGAGAAGTGAATAAGCAATTCAATTCATTTTTCTGTAAAAGTGTAATAGTTAACAAATTTATGTCTGCTAGTCTTGGGGAAGAAGAAAATACACAATTTGATTCTTGAAAAATGCTACTTTTGTTGCTTTGATCATTGAAAGTTTTCATATAAACCAATTGTCCCTAAAGGGATGAACTTGCTAACAACTTGGCAACTTTAAAGGGGGTGAATTTGTTAATAGATAGCAGAAAACTTTAGGGACCTACAGTTCTAGAAATTACCAAACCAAGAAGTAACATTTTTAAATAACCAAATTGCGTATTTACTCCTTCGAATTTGATCCCTGCACTGAAGATTCCCCCGTTTATTTTGATATATGCCCTGTTTCTCCCTTGTCTCTTGACAAAGTGTCTATCTATAATATACATAACATTAACTAGTTTATTCATGTTATTGCTTTCTTGAACAACTTGCTTGATCTTACAATTTCAGGAGAGAAAAATTATATACATCTACTAGTACATTTTAACAAGACCTGATCAGCAGCATAAATCAAAAAGGAAAATCTCTCACACCCAAACTCTACTAGCATGATATTTTTTCCAACACAGCATGATATGAAAACAGTATTACCAAACAAATAATGCAGCAAAACAATGAAGAGAGAGAGAGAAGAGATCTATGCCCTTAAAGGGCTGCAAAAAGAGAACATATAGTTTTTTTTAGCTACATATAATATGCATGTCTAAACCAGAAACAACACTTCTCCCCTCATGGCTATCATCAAATAAGAACTTAGGAAGTTCCATCTATACCAGGCAAAAAATGAAAAAAAGAAAAAAAAACATTATCATACCCTTTTGATTAATACTACTTTTATTTTTTTATTATCAATTTGATATCTTGCTCTCATGGGTTTAGCCAATATACTACCAGCGAATAGTAGGGAATCTTTTTTTTTTTCATAAGATGCACAACAACATGGAAATAGAGATGAATAACAACTTCACGACAAAGAACTATGACGACGGTCGACCACTTCAATGACTACAGTGGGTAGGGGTGAAAATAGGTCAGGCTTTGGTAGGCCTAAGCCTGGCCCGTATCACTATCAATAAGTCTAAGACTTATTTGTTATCTGTTAAAAATAATTTATCAAGGCCTGAGCCTTGCCTGCATAAAGGCCTGACCTGACCTGGAAGCCTATATGCAAGGCTTGGTCTAATTAAATACATAAAAGGCCTAAAAGTCTACGTGAGTCATGTGACGGACCAAGAGTCTAAGACAGATTCATTATTGAAAGAAGGAAATTGAGGAAGTAGAAATGTATCCAAGTTGTAGGAATGTAGAAGTAGGAATGGAAGTGATGGACCAGTTCTAAACTTACATGCCATGTGACTCTTGTGGACCACGTGGATTCTAGCAGAAAGGTCCTTGATAGGCCATGTAACTCTTATGGCTTTATTACAGTAAGTGAGGTAACTGATAAGTGGAAGTAGGAATGTATTTAGTTTAGACAGACCTATTATTCAGGCTTAGTGGACTTTTTTAAAGCCTACAACCTGAACTTTTTAATTAAAAATACTTTTTAAAAAACTCAAATTTCACATTTTTAATAAATAGGACAGGCCGAGCCAGACCTTAACCAGGCCAAGCCATGGGCCCCTGACAAATTGTCTAGCCTATTTCCACCCATAACTGTGGGGGTTGATGCGACAAGAGGTAGTGTTAGTGAAAAACCCTAAACCCTAATCTATTTCGTGAATATGTGAGTGAGAGATTGAATATGAGTAGTTTGTGAGATGAGAGGCTTTCTATTTTCTAATTTTGTATTTTATTATTATTAATATTATTTTTATTATTATAGGCCAGGTTGGGTTGGGTCACGGGTAGACAATGATCAATTTGTATATAATCAAGTCTTAATTAGATTTGGTCGTTTTCAACCCGAACTATAAAAAATCCAACCCAAAGTAATCGGGTTGGGTAACGGGTAAACTTAGACTTATGAACACCCATACGTAACACTAATACGTTCAAATTCAAGTCATAAATAAATAACATTACAAAGATAATAATTCAACGTGTAATTCTTAAAGTTAATGTTCTAAATTCTAATCACTTAACAAACAATCTAATTACACTTGGACATCATGCGGTAACAATACTCTCCAAGACCTGTCAAAAAAGAATATAGTGAAACTAATTAGCTTATAATTATACTTGAAGTTGCAAAGGCGCAACCACAGTGAGACATAGTTGTAGAGGCTATCAGCACAACCATAGATTCATGACTTGAGGTCAGCACTCAACGTCTCGAACTTGCACAATCACACTCAAAGAGCCATTGAGATGACAGCCATAGTGCATGAATTGTGAAGGGAAATAGGGATTAGGGGTTAGATTTACCCTTGGTTTGGATTGAAGAAAAGAAAATGGGAGAGGAGAAAAAAAATTAAAATTAGAATTAAGAAAATGAGAGGAAAGAAAAATTAAAATATTTGTCTGTACAAGTCAATCTTTTTCTCCCTTTTCTTCTTATTTTTTTCCTCCAACCAAACAATAGAAAATACATTATTATTCATGTTTTCTTTCTTTCCTTCCATCCAAACACACCATTAGGGTTCTATTAGTGTTTATTAGTCATAGAATTAAAAAATACATAATAATTTTTTGACAGAAATATATATATATATATATATATATATATATATATATATATATATATATATATATATATATATTTATATATGAGATGTGCAGGGGGAATACTATAGTACCCATATCCTCCCTCATACCCCTCTAATTTTGCGAGTTAATATTCTCCTTATACCAAATCTTAATATGTGAGTAATTATTCTTTCCACTTATATGTATTTTTCCTGGTATGCATAAGATTTGGTTAGACTTTATTATCCCTACTACCACATAAATTACATATCAAAATATTTGCTACTAGATGGAAATAATTCCAAACATACCCCTTCTCTCTCACAACATCCATAGAGAGTAATGACTGATGACATAAAATATTATTAGAAGATGAGTCTCTTATTGGTCTTATAAAAAATGATTTAAGATTACAAGATGAAATTTAATGTTGAAGTAAAAAATGAAAGAAATTTTGAGAATAATGTGAAATTGTAGATCCACCAAAAAAAATAGTTAAAATCTTAAAATGAAATCTATTATTGGAGATGCTCTTAAACCTCAAATTTATGTGATTGATTTTTTAGTTTTTACGTATAGGTTTTATTTTTTTTGTTTAATTTATTTGATCATAAATTTTACTATATTAATGTACTTACTTTATTAGTGAAATTATATAATTTAAAAATATGTATATACATAGATATTGTTATAATTGTAAAAAAAAATTCAAAATCATTTTTATATTCAATTTGAAATCAACAATATTGTAAGATAGTGATTGAATGAATGACTATAGGATGAGATATTAAAATTACTTGATTGTTAAATCTTAATTAAAAAGGATAAAATATAATTTCTGTACCCCTATTTTTTCAAATAAGTAATTTTTATTTTTTATTTTTTAATTGAGACATTTCTTCTCTTACTTTTAAAAATTCATTATTTTAATTCTCATTTTTATTTGATAAATTTTGTCCCCCAATTTTAAAAAAAAAATCCACGATTTTAGTTTCATGACTATCAAAGGTTGGCTATGTATTTTTTATAATTTTTTTTATAAATTAAGCTTATTAATAATTAATTAATTTTAAAAAAACTTCTTTCACATGACTAATAATTTAGATATAAGACTAAAATCATTTTTAATTGAGACATTTCGTCTCTCACTTTTAAAAATTCACTATTTTAATTCTCTTTTTTATTTGAAAAATTTTGTCCCCCAATTTTAAAAAATCCACCATTTTAGTTTTAGGACTAATTTCAAAGGTCGGTGGTGTATTTTTTTTAATTTTTTTTATAAATTAAACTTATTAACAATTAATTAATTTAAAAAACTTCTTTCACATGACTAATAATTTAGATATAGGAACTAAAATAATGGATTTTTAAAAGTGGAGGAGAAATGTCTGAATTAAAAAATGAGAATTGAAATTGCAGATTAATTAAAAGTAAAAGATAAAATATCTCAATTAAAAAATAAAAAGACTAAAATCACATATTTTAAAAAATAAAAACACAAATTATCCTTTAGCAAGATAAAATAAAATAAAATATACTCATAAATTATATTATAATAGATTCAACATAAAATTTTCCTAAGGGCTTAAAATGCGTAGACACAGCCCTGCCTTCATGTTTGTGTTCTTCTACCACCTTTCATCCACACCCACTACTAAACGCTTCACCCTCCCTCCATTTTTCACCTTCAACCTTCCATCCTAAACTTCAACCCCAATGCTCCATCACCCGTACATTATACCACAATTATCTTTAATAAGTTCTATTTCCTATTTTAATTCAGCCTCTTAATTCCTTTTTATATGCTTCCTCTAGCCCCTTCCTTCCTTCCTTTCTTCGATATGACTTTTTTTTCTTTTTTTTTCTTTTATCTTTATATTTATATAACATTTCCTATTTTATCTTTATATTTATATAACATTGCATAAAACGTTTAACAAAAGTTTTATCAGGTGAACAAATGTCGCTTTTAATAAAATTAAGTCATTGACAAAGTTATTAAATACATCATACTAATAACACACTTATAAAAAAAATTAAATCAGTTTTTTTTTAAAGAGAGTCAAAAGTGTGTATGCAAGACATCATCAAAATAAAGAGGATCTTATTTATGAAAAAATTTCAATAATAATAATTTTTTAGAACATATATGTATATAAAAAATATATTTAAACATTTATTAACATATCTATTAGTATATATTTATTAAAATTTGAATTAAATAATTAATAATATATTAAAAATTTAAAATGATATAAAAATTACACATATAAATTATAAAAATTTAATTTAATACTAGGCTAGTTACTTTATAAAAGATAAAAAATTACTTTTATATGTTAATAGAAGATATAAGATAAAAGATATCAAGAGATAAAAAAAAAAAAGATTTGGAAGTACAAACGGCCACAAAACTAGCCTATATAAACACATATCCCCATATTATAATTAACGGATACATATGTAAGAAAGATTAAGTAACTGCACCACTGCCTCGACCAATATACACTACTTCCATGGTTGGTTCCTTCACACTAACTTCGAAGAGGAGAAGGGTTGTCACCAACGTTTGTTCCACCCACATGGATACTTAAACTGGTCAGGTTTCTCTTCTGTTACTAAACTAATTCTTGTTCTTTTTCTTTTCTTTTTTTAAAAATTTCTTTTTGGTTTTCTGGGTCTTTTGTTTTGTCCCCATCTCTTTGATAATCTATTCATCTTGGGTTTGGTTTGGTTTATGTTTGCCTTTCTCTTGATTATTTGAGCATTCCTTTTGTGGGTTTCTTGCAAGTTTTCTTTTTTTATTGTTGGGTTGCTTACTTCCTTGGAAAACAAAGAGTTTCTTGCAAGTTTTCTCTGAAATGATTGTTATCTTTGATCTTCCGTGAGGCATCGTGGATATTTCTCTAATGCATACGTATGCTTATTTTATTTATTTCAATGATCTTTCCTTTACCATTATATTTTATTGAACCAGGCAAACCTTGCAGCTGCGAAAGAAGGATTTGGACGAGAGATCCATGTTTTTGAAACATCAGCTCTTTCTTCATCTTCAAATGCTGTGTTATCCAATGATAATAGCACCTTTTCTTGGACAATCCCAATGTTTGCTTGAAAAATTCCAATTATGGATATTTGTAAATCGATATTAATTTTTTTCCTCTCAAATATCCTGATTAAACTTATATTTCTTGTTGGTATGTAGGAGAGGAGACTGATGACTTCTATGAGTTTACTGCTAAAGATTATTACAGACTTTTGGCTACTAAAAAGGAAGGTAAGGATGATACTAATTATTTCATATTAGTGAAGAAGTGAAATTTTATTAACCACATATTGTTACCTGTTTTCATGCCCTATTTCATCTTAGCAATATGCCAACTTTTATAATTTGAACAATTACCTGAATAAGATTCCAAGTCATGTAAGCTAATGCATCTGCATTGATGTACACCTCCATTTTAATGTGTTTGGATTTTTTATTATTATTATTAAAGGAACAGAACATAACTAGAGGGGATAAGCAAGAACTTAAAGGGAAGGAATGGGACAAAGTTACTATTCTGCTTGTTTGGAAGATTAATAAAGCAACAGAACAGAATTTCATTATCCTTGTGTTTTTCCCATTGCACCCCAATTTTTGAGGAAGTGATATTTGTATCTTTGAGGGGAAATGATGGAGAATGGTTCCCCTTCTGTTCTGTTGCAACCCTATCTATTTTAAATTCTCAAACAGAGGAATGGTGTTCTCTTATTTCGTTTCCATGCAACACATAATCAGACATAAAAGTATAATGTTAATTTATATAAAAAAAATGATAATCTACTGAGGTTGAGAAAATGAAAGTTAAAAAATCGGGACAAAAATGATTATTTAGTCAATGGTCAATAAGCCAGCCATTTGTTTGCAGCATTAATAAATTGGAAGGGCCATTCTTAGTGTATGCTGTTTATACTGTCCTCTACTAAATATCTTTTCCCACTTTTTGTCTTTTTAAATGCAATTGTATGTGTTGTTTTTGTTTATAGTTGATGGGTGATTTTTTTTTTTCGGTGAATATAGTTGATGGGTGATAACTCATTGAAAGGGTGGTGTAAAACAGAATTAAGTTTTTTACATGTTAGGAATGCCTAGACAAAATATTCCCTTCATGACATTGAAATTTAAATGTATTAAATTTACTCAGATAAATTCTAGAAGACTCGAAAAATCCGAGAAGCGGAAGAGGCTGCTCGTAGGTCAGGAAGAACCAAAGTAATGTCTAGCTTCTTCTCTTTCTTGTTTTTATTATTATTAATATTATTCTTCCAGCTGAGACTGAAAATAGTGAATAATGCGTGTTTGTATTTCCACGATAACAGTATTATAAGTTGGTTTGGACTTGTTTGCAGACTGTAATTAGAGTTTGCTTTCCTGATAATCACACGTTGGAGGCTACCTTTCACCCATCAGAAACAATCCAGAGTTTAATGATTTCATCACTCTAGTTATTGTACAGCCAGAGCAGCCATTATATATATGTAGGAATATTAACATCCTGTAGAGACCTTTATAGCATAATCGAAATTCCCTTGACTCATTTACTATTAGAGTTAGAGTTGCTTTAGATAAAAAAAACTTCGTACCCCATTGCCCAGAGGCTCTTCGCTATGCGAAGGTATGGGGGAGGGATGTTGTACGCAGCCTTACCCTTGCATAGGCAAAGAGGCTGTTTCCGGATTCGAACCCATGACCAACAAGTCACCAAGGCACAACTTTACCGCTGCACCAGGGCTCGCCCTCAAGTTGATTCTAAAAAAACTTCGTACCCCATTGCCCAGTTGCTTTAGATATGATCTGAAAAATAAACCTTATGCACTTTTCATGTTGAACAGATACTACTCTGCCAAAGAAGGTGATCAATGACATGTCTAGGGATTTTTATGCTGCTGGCTTTTGTCCGGGTGCTATTGTGTACTACTTCTCATACAATGTCCCATAAGGTAAGTTCATCCTATCATAAGAATTCTCTTGCTTTAATTTTCGTTGTTATCTAGTATTTGAGTAAACCCCTAAATCGTTTCTTATTTTGTTTAGGTGATGACATTCTGGCTGGTCCTTACCTCAAGTCAAAGCAGATTTTTGAAGGATGTGCATTCTGTTGAAGAATGCAAATAAGGGTACACTATTAAGCCCACTGTCTTATGCCTCCATTTTTTTTTATTTACTTTGTATATAGAATGAATGAAAGATTGCAATTGGTTTAATGGCTTGACAAATGGACTTGTACTTACCAAAATTTGGAATTGACCGACGTTAGAGTCGATGTGGGCAAGATGGACTCCACGATCTCGTGCATCAAACTTGAGCTACCCTCTATTAGGAGAATACGAGGGGGAACTTGCAAAATAAAAGACTTCGACGTTCAAGTAAGTACGTGAGTTAGTTTAGTATTGAATGAAAATGGTGAGATAGAACCTGATATTTGTAGAACTTGATATTTATAGGGTTGATGTGGGCAAGATGGACTCCACGATCTCGTGCGTCGAACTTGAGCTACCCTCTATTAGGAGAACACGAGGGGAGACTTGCAAAACAAAGGACTCTGACGTTCAAGTAAGTACGTGAGTTAGTTTAGAATTGAATGAAAATGGTGAGATAGAACCTGATATTTATAGAGTGAGATGAGAGTTTTGGGTCCTTATTTGTATGAGCTGTTACAGTGGTATAACAACCTTAACAGATAATTTCTAACTTGTAGATAATAGCTAGTAGATAAGTTGTTACTTATAGATAATTCATATCTTATAGATAATTGAGTACCCGCCACTTAATAATAAGAAGGTTGTAACATTATTATTAATATTCAGATATTAAAGTGTTTAGAGATAACTTGTCAGTCCAGTAGCCTAATTTCTAAGGGCGATGCGTTTGTGCTCCTGTTCCAAGGCTGACATGGAGGGTTGACGTGTGTGTTGAAGCATCATGTTACTTGTCATGTCCCTTTTGTGGACATTGGACAGTACATAAGCCCCCCAATTTCTGAGTCAGCTTGTTGGCGAAAGAAGTTGTCTGATGTCAAAGGAGATTGTCTAGTGTCGAGGGTAATAGCTTGACAAGTAGGAGAGTAACAAGCTTGTCGAGTCCCCCAGCCTAAACAAATATTGTCCTATGTCGAGGGTGCTGACCTCGACAAATGTGAGAGTTGCTTTTGTTAAGTTGTCGAGGGAGGACATGTTTTTTGTTTTGTTGGTGGAATCAGTCGTCTCAGGTGAGTAGAATTCTTGTACTTGACAATTATGTCTTTTTCTGATAGTTGGAGAATGCATTAAAGACAAGCACTTTGTTTGTCTTTCACTGCGGGCGGTGCAACGCACGTATGTTACTCTTGCATACGTGTCACTCGAGGAGTGGGCATGTACTGGAGACACGGTGTGTGGATTAGTGGGACTGCATCGTGGTGCAAATTTTTAGGGCATCATTTCAGCTCTTATCAGTTACCGAAAAGTCGCGCCTCCACTTAAATGAAGTGTATGTTTGAGTTTTGATCACCACAAGTTTTGAATTTTTGCTTCCTCTTTTGAAATCTCCTTGCATTTTGCATACGGTTTTTGCGATTTCCCTTTCTCTTAAAGTACACTCCTTTCCACAATGTCTTTCATTTCTGATTCTGCATGGGTATGGGCAAAAGTGATTTCGGGGCTTTATTCAGCACCCCCTAGTGGATTGAGAGGTCATTCCCATTGACGGCTCCTCCTCGAAGGGGACACGCCATGAGGCTTCTGAGAGTGAGCTCTTTTCTTTTGAGAGGCTAGTGGACTCGCGCCATGCTGGCGGAGGTACTCCTCGCCTCCATAGGAGGATGCAACCTTTTACTGCTCCTTTGGACGAGGAATCCATTCTAGTCACCATGATCTTGTTCTAGGGGAGCGAGATGGAGTGACGACGGGGATGTTAGGGTTTTCCCGCGTAACAGGCGTAGCCACAATGCTAGGTTACTTTCGTCCTCTCCTATCATCGTTGGCTATAAGTGGGTAAGGGGCGATGTTTTGAAATACTTATGTGGCAAGTGTCGCTGCTCTGGAGCTTAAACTGAAGTTGACCAACCCAGAAGACTCCTACAAGATGGCAATCCAGTCTTGTAGGAGTGATGATTTTCCCTTTCTGAGGGTTGTGTCGGGTTGTCCACCCTTCTTTTTCATGTATCGATATCTTTTTGAAGTCATGGATTAGTTCTTTCCTTGAACTCTTTTCAATGTGCTCTACTTGAGCATTTGAATGTAGCCCCTTCTTAGCTTCATCCCAATAGTCGGGCCATGGTGAGGGCCTTCGAGGACCTGTGTCCCTTTTTCAACATATGACATAGTGTGTCTATGATTTTATTTTTCTTCCAAATGAAGTTAACATGGAAAATAGGATGGGTTTCCCTGAATAGTGTGTCCAAGAAGCTATTTGAGTTTGACTCAAACGTGTTTCGTTGCTTCAAGAACTGCTTCTTCAAGGTCCTGATGAATGACGTCGTGGCTAATGAGTTGCCACTGGTGTTTAACCGGGATGGGGAACCCCACTCCCCATTTTACTGGCAATCAAACTCTACCATGTTTAAGTCTTTGATGAGGATATGTTGACCTTAGTGGAAAAGATCGATAAGGCTATTTTGGAGCAATTGGATGCACGAGACATCTTGTCCCTTCCTTCGGCGAACAACCCTCTCGCTACTTTACATGGTAAAATATTTTACCTTGTATCTTTTGTGTCTGATGTGGGTTTTGGCTTGAAATAACCTTTGTTTCACTTTTGCTTATTTTGATGTCTCTGCACGGAGGCCCTTGGTCAAGCAGGCCAGACTTGCTAGTGGGGTCATGCCACTGTCTACTGTCAAGCCTCCTACTACTAGGGTTGACCCTAATGATGATGAAGTTGTTGAGGTCACCCCCAACGTGTCTTTCTCTGTTTTGGCTAAGAGGAAGTGTGATGAAGGTGCTAGGGTCTTAGGTCGTAAGAAGTCAAGGACCTCTTTCAGTTTTTGCGCTTTGAAGGAGGTTGTCGGGTTGATGTCTGGTTCGGGTCGCCCTTCTACTGCTGGTTTGCACGATCTGCCCTCGGCTCCATTGGTTGTCCAGGCTGTTGCTCATGTTCCTTCGACTCCTTTTTCTTTGCCTGCTCAAGAGGTTTTTGTCTCTCCTTTTACTATGACTTCTCTTATTGTTCCTTTGGTTGCTCCTGTCGTGGTTTCTGCTTCCACCATTGTTATGCCTTTGCTCAGTGCTGATGGTGACGACTGCAGGTGCTTTAGAAATCTTGCCTCCTTCTTCTTCAGCTTCACCAGTTCCTACTTTGTTTGTTTTGGCATTGGCATTTCCTTCCTCCTTTTCTTGCCCCCAATGTCTCCCTAGATAACATCTATACTTCTCTTGATACTAATTCAATTTGGAGCATGGTGAATAGGCCAATGCAGAGAACTCTGACCGGCTTTTGTGTTTTCTCTTGACAAAAACCTCATTCGGTTAATTAAGGTTCAAAACACAAATAATTTTGCAACTCCAAATAAGTTTGGCAATTTTGGAGGAAAATGGACAACGACATCAGAAAGCTCTAAGCAAGTTGGCATTCTTAGAGGCTAAGATCGCCAATTTGAGGGCCACTGCTCGGACTGTATGGAGAGTCGAGCGTCCCAAGGTGGTCAATGCCATTGTCACCTTTGTTGAGGTCGTTAGGTTTAACCACTAGCTTTTGTCCAAAGTCGGTGATGTCCTTGTCAAGCTTTTGCGCACCAAGCTGAATGGTGATGAGATGTTTGAGTGATGTAAGGACTTGCAAAGAGGGAAAAATGACTTGGCTGGCAAGGTGGAGAGCATTGTGGATGAGAAGGATGAGCTCGCCAAGGGAGTTGTTGACCTGTAGGCCCGACTGAAGGAGTTAGAGTCCAAGCCAGAGGAGTCCGAGCTCAGGGCGTCAAATGAGAGGGAGACCAATATAGAGCTTGAAGAGGAGTTGCTGATGTTCTAGAAGGAGGCTGTGGAGTAACATGAGAAAGGCTTTTACAAGGTCGTCAAACAAGTCGGGTTTTTCACCAAGGATCTTGACTTGGGTCTTTTTGACCCATTCAAGGATGTGAAGGACGATGAACTGATTGATGAAGAAGAAATAGTTGTTGCGGAAGAGAATGTCGACAAAGGGCAAGATGACGGGGCCAATGTTTAGGCTGCCATTTCTTTATTTTCTTTTTTACTGGATTTTGGGTCGTAATGGTTTTGTAACTCTGAAAATTATTCTTTTATTTTTAATACATTTGCCTTGTTTGTTGTTGGAACTTGTCTTGTATGTTGTTGTCTTTTGTCTATATGATGCTCCGTCACTTGTGGTAGTAAGGATAGTTCGCCTTGATGAGAATGGAACCTTGGTAGTTTTGAGATGACATAAAATCATCTCAGGTTTGATTTCAACCTAGTTAAAAGTCTTGTCAATCATCTTGGTGATGCTTCATTTCACTTTGCAGAGCTTCTCCCCTAAAGGCTTATGAGGAGTTAGTTTGATTTTCATCTAGTTGAAGGTCTTGCTAACCAGTCTGGTGATATCTCTTTTTGCCTTGTGAAACCAAGACCTTTGACTATACTCGTCGTTCTTCCAAAGAAATGAGTTTACCAAGGGTGTACCTTGGGTTTTTATAGGAGTGCATACCAAGAGTGGACCTTGGGTTTCTCGTGTTCCTACAAAGATAAAGTTTAATAATAAAGAAGCTCATTAGGGATGAACCTTATGTACCTTAGGTTTCTATGAAGATGAAACATAGAAATGGAAGGGTGAACCTTGGGTTTAACGAGCTTTTGACCAAGGATGTGTTTGTCCGGGATTTTGGTGAGGCTCACCAAGGACAGACCTTGGGTTTGTCGAGCCTTTGGAGATGCAAGACTCACCAAGGGCGGACTTTGGGTTTGATGAGTCTTTGGAGAAGCGAGACTCACCAAAGGTAGACCTTGGATTTGATGAGCCTTTGGAGAAGCGAGACTTGCCAAGGGCAAACCTTGAGTTTAACGAGCCTTTAGAGAAGCGAGACTCACCAAGGGCGGACCTTGGGTTTAACAAGCCTTTGCAAGATTGACACAAGAAAATTATAAAAGCTAAAGGGAGATTGAACTTTTATTCAATGTAGTCAATTAAGTACAAATTCTCTTTGTTCCCCAGGTATGCCTCATTAAAATTTCTCAAGTCAAAATCCTGAATTTTCTCTTTTGGGACAAACAACTTGAGTAGGAAAAAAAGTATAGCACCTGATCTTGTAACAAGTGAACTGAAATAGAACTTTAGATGGGTAGCATTCCATGTTCTTGGAATTGCTTTACCATCTAGTTCTTGTAGCCTATATGCTCCGTTGTCTAGGCTTGTCACAACCCTGAATGGGCCTTCCCAGTTAGGTCTTAGCTTTCCCACTCAGAGATCCTTCCTTGCTTCACCCCGGACTTGCCACACTAGGTCGCCAGGTTGAAAGGCTCGAGACTGAACCTTTGTATTGTATCTTCTTAATGCTTGGAGCTTGTTGGTCTTTTCCTTGATTCTGACCATATCTTGGACTTTGTCCTTTATCTCTAGTTCCACCCTCATATTTTCTTCATTTTGTTGTTCCTAGAAAAACAGTCTCCTTGTCGACGGTTCCCCAACTTCGACGAGGATTATGGCGTTTGTGCCATATGTAAGTCGGAAATGAGTTTCATTAGTAGTTGTTTGGGTGAATAGTGATAAGCCTAAAGTATGCTAGGGAGTTCCTCCTTCCATAGACCTTTGGACTTGCCAAGTCTTATGCGTAAGGCTTTAAGGATGAACTTGTTGGCTGTCTTTGCTTGATCGTTGGTTTGAGAGTGTTCGACAGAATTCATGAGGTGCTTGACTCCTAACCTTGTTATGAATTCTTTATAAGCTTGAGCTTTGAATTGAGTATCGTTGTCGATGACGATGGTGTAAGCGAGACCATATCTAGATATGACATGTTTCTAGGTGAATTTTTCTACCTTGCTGGATGAGATATCTCATTATGGCCTTGCCTCAATCCATTTTGTCAAATAGTCGATGGCGACCAATAGGAACTTAACCGCTCTTAGGGCCTTTGGCAAGGGTTCCAAAATTTTCATCCCCCACATGGCGAAAGGCCAAGGGGAGCTTAGGCTATGGAAATTGTCAGGAAGGGTGCGTGGAACGTTTGCGAATTCTTGGCATCGTCTACACCTCCTTATGAAATCAAAGGTGTCAGCTAATAGTATCTGACACGTACCACTTTGGTTGCCAGGGAGTGTCCCCTGGTATGAAGGCTACAGATTCCTTCATGTAGCTCTTGCATGACATAGTTTGCTTGTTAGTTGTTTAGGCATTTGAGTAAGGGTGTTGTTGACCCTCTTTTGAATAGCTCACCATCAAGGATGACGTAGTAGCTGACCTTCCTTTTCAGGCATTGGACTTCATTTTTGTTTGATGGTAACACCCCCCAAATTAAGAAATTCTTGTAGGGGGTCATCCAATCTAGTTCCTTCTCCTATCCTACCATGACCTCTTTGGTGTCTTTGGTTGGAGCCTAGAGTGTCTCCAGGATGATGGTTTTGAGATGTCTGGTCCTTTTGGTGTTGGTCAACTTGGAGAGTAAGTCTGTTCAGGTGTTGCTTTCTCTTGGAATGTGGTGCATCTCAAAGCAATCAAAACCATCAATAGAGGTTCTTGCAACATGATAGTACCTAAGCAATATTGCCTCCTTGGCTTGATATTTGTTGGCAACTTGTCCTTGGATAAGCTATGAGTCAGTGTAACACCTTAGCTTCTTGGCCCCAACTTCTTTTGCTAGTTTTAGGCTTGCTATAAGTGTCTCGTATTTGGCCTGATTATTTGATGCTTTGAAGTTGAGCTTGAAAACTTGCTCTAAAGTAGTGTTGTCGGGTCCTTCAAGGATGATGTTTGCTCCACTTCCCTTCACGTTGGACGCTCCATCCATATAGAGGTTCCACCAGTTTAGGGTGATTTAGTTGTTGCCAACAAACTTTGCCAAAAAGTCTGTCATGAACTGGGTATTCATAGGGCCACAAGGTACGTACCGGAGATAGAACTCTAATAGTTCTATGGATTATGCTACCATCCTTCCTGCCAGGTCAGGCTTTCACAACACCCGCCTGATGGGGTAGTCCGTCTTGACCATCACTTGGTGACTTTGGAAATACAACCTTAGGCATTGGACCGAGGTTATGAGTGTCAGTGCTACCTTCTCTATCATCTAGTGTCGCTTCTTATCATCATGAAGGATACGACTAGTAAAGTAGATGAAAAGCTGGTATTTTCCCTCCTCTTGTACAAAGGTCGAATTGACAGCCTCGTCAGCTACTGAGAGGTATAAAATTAGGGTTACTCCTAGCTTGGGTCGACTCAGGACTGGCGGTGTGACAATTGTCTTCTTAAAGGCCAAGAAAGCTTGCTTACAAGCTTCGTCCCATAGGAACGGCTCATTTTTCCTGAGTAGCTTGTAGAATGGCTTCACTTTCTCTGCGAGCTTCGGGAGGCTTCGAGTTCGTTCAGCATTTTCCTGTCAATCAAAGCAAAGTAGAATGTATCTGCATCAATAATTAAATACCTGACAGTGAAGCTCCTAGAGAGTTGGCCTTAACCAAAGGTGGTCATTAGGTCTACATAGCCTTTGGTCTCTATTCTTTCTCCTACAAAGCCATAGTGTGGCTGGATTTATCAGGTGAGACTTCGAGTCGCTGGAATGTTTTTCAGTAAAGTATATTTGGAGCTACTTTGGTTTATAAGGACCATGGATACCATGAAATTGACAATCACGATGGAGACAACCATGGGATTGTCCTAGTTGATAGGATTGATGCCTCTAAAGTCTCTATCTATGAATGTTGTGGGATGGAGACAACCATGTATGTCGACGCAGTTGATGTCGATATCCCAGATGACGTGGAGATGGCGCTTTTGAGATCGACTAGACAACCCTCTATAGGAAAATCCACCCGCAATGGTGTTGATTATACCTTTGATTTATTGGGCGAGCTCTTTTTCTTGTTCTTGCTAAGGTTGTTGTTCGTGTCTTTGTTGGTGATGCCTCTGTCTTCTTCTCTTTCCCTTCTTCTATCGTGATTTCTGTGTTGGTCCTCTTGGTGTCTTTCGGGTCTTGCTCCTACTGGTTATTGTCAATCTCTTCACAAATTGGGCTAGATATCTAGCCTGTATGAGTTCTTCAATTTTATCTTTCAGAGCCCAACAATCTTCTGTATTTTGACCATAACTGCAATGGTATCTATAGTGTTTGGTTCTATTTAACCTGAACTTGGAAGGAAAAGGCGGAGTTAGCTTTATGGGTACCTCTGCATTGAAGGTCTCCTCAAGAATAGTGGTTCGGTTGGCCATCAAGGGTGTGTAACGCTTATACCTGGGTCCCCTTGGGAGAGGTTGACGCTTGTTCGGCTTATGCCTTTCGTCCGACTTGCATGATTCGGTCTTGGTACCTCTTTCCCTTTTATCTGGCTTTTGTCCAGCTTGTCAGACCTCGTTTCTAAACCTGAACATCTCCTTCATTTGAATATAGCCTTTGGCTTGTTCACGTAACTCGTCCATGCTGTTAGGAGTTTTTTTGCATAAACTATCTGTAAACTTACCATGTCGTAAGGCGAGTAACATGGAATGTAGTGCTACTTCAGGGTTAAGATTCCTGATCTGGACAACAATTCATCCAAATATGTCCATGAACTTTCAAAGAGATTCATCATTTGCTTCTCGCAGACTGGCTAAAACAGCGAAAGTCATGCGAAGTGACCAGCTGGTTGCATACTGAGAGCTGAAACATTCAACAAGGGTGTCGAAACTGTCGATGGACCTTGGAGGGAGTCCTCCGTACCCGTTTGAGGGACATTGGAAAAACTCGACATCAGATTGCGTCGTTGTTGGTGTTGAGATTAGCCTGGGTGTGGAATGCATCAAGGTGCTCGTCTGGATTGGTAGTTTTATCATAACGCTCTAGGTTAAGCGGTTTCCAACCTAAGGGTAAGTCGACCTCCATAATGCAGTCGACAAAGGGGTGTCGATGAGTCATTCACCCTTCATGGTGGTGTAAGTGCGAGAGACTAAGATCATCTTGGGTGTTGATGATTTGTCGGAGGTGTGATTTCCCTTGAGTATGCTCGTGTATTGTGTGGGTAGAATGCTTGTCGTCCTGGGAGCTTCTCACACGAGCCTCCAACTGGTCATGGTCATCCTTCAACTTTTTGAGTTCCTCCGCGTGGCGTCGGTCCATCTCTGTATAATATGTGTTTGGAGTTGTTGGAGGGTGTCATTGTGAGTTATGTCTTGTGACTAAAACCAGACCGCGTGCTAATCATTGGTGAAAAGAGGCCGCAAGGTAAGTTTTACCGCAACCCCACGGTGGACATCAAATGTACTTACTAAAATCTATAACAATGATAACTTTATATATATATATATCATTAGATTAGTTTAAAGTTGATTATATTTATAAAAATATATTAATTATAGCAAATAAAATATTTGTTTGACATTTTTTTCACTTTAGAAGAGTACTACGATCGCATATAGTGTTATTAGAAAAAAGCTTCTCATGTAATTTTGGATTAATTAGGGTTAGAAAAATTATTTTTAATTAATCAATGTAGAAAGAAAATAACCACTTTTTGTTATCAACAAAACTATTGTGTTTTTTTGTAGTTTTTAGAAATTGTTAAAATATCTTTTTTTTAATTAAAAATGAACCATAAAAATTGTACTATTTTTTAGTCTAGCTAGCCAATCTCCTTCCACCGAATTGATCCATTTAGTAGTAAAGTGATATCTCTTTTTGTTATTTCATGCTTAAGTTAGGGATCGAATCCTAGACCTTGATTAAAATATTAAGTGTCAAACCAAAAAATTATACTATTTAATGGGCTAAATGTCATTTTAATTTGGTCCATTGTGAAACTAGTCACAAGAAAAAAAAAAAAAAACACAAGAAATTCTATTTTTGTTTTCTAAAATGATTTTTCTAAGTTTTATTTGCAAATTTAATCTAAAATGCTAAGTAAAACAAAGATATTTACTCACTAATAAGGTGTGAAAACCTATAAAAGGCATGATGGTCATGAAAGTAGCCAAAGAGAAAGGGTGGTTGAACCTTTGGATAGAGTGTGATTCTGTATGGGTTATTCAAGCTTTCTCTAATCTCTAATCTCGCCATTGTCCCTTGGAAGCTGCGTAAAAGATGGGAATTGAAGTTTGCCAATTTTTTGCAAACATATAGTTTTAGTCATTTTTCATATTTATAGAGAAGAAAACTTTTGTGCGGACAAGTTGACCAACCTTGGTGCTTTGTCTAGTGATTGCTTCACTTGGTGGGACTCGTTCTCATTTTTGTTAGAAATGAGTTTCTTAGAAATAGAATGTCTCATCCACATTATAGGTTTCGTTAAGCTGTTGTGGGTTTTGGTATAAATCCCCCACTTTTTTGTATTTGAGCTTTTTCTTTCATTTTAATGTTATTTAAGGCAGGTGACTTTGGGATAGGGTGTCCTTTGCTGGGAAATCCTCCTCCTTAATCACCTCATCTCAGCCTTAATTTAAAAATTAAAAAAAAAAGGTACAGGAGGATAATGATAATAACATTTATTCAGACTAAAGCTATGCATGCTTAGAATTGAACTATCACTTTGAGTACGCCATATGTACCATTTACAAATTCCAATAGAACTATAGCCAAATAGCATCTGTTTCAGAACATCAAAACAATACATAAAACAAGTTTTAACGCTGCTGATAGAACGTGAGTTTGACCTTCACTAGCATGCTCCACTTTATTAAGACCTTTTCCATCCTTTTCATTTTCCCTATTTTCCACTGCCAATTAATTAATGTAAGATCAACTTATCTGAAGTGCGGGCCTCTTTAAAAACCTGTTGCTTTTGTCACAAAATCTGAGAGTGAAAAGAGTTTGACTTTTTATTTTAATTTTACAGTTGATTGAGATTCATCATTTTCATTCTCACATAAAATAATTATTTTTATAAGATAATATATATATTTATATATATATGGTTGTTAATGTAAAAGTTAACAAATTAAGCTATTATATAATAGATTATGATTAGATGACAATATAAAAAATATTGTACGTACATTATTTATCCAAAGAATAAGTGACATATATAGTCAATCGAAACCCATATAAATGAGGAGTTATACAGGTTGAGAAGACAATTTGCAAACAAAAGATGTGTTGAGATTTGAGATTTTGGCTTCTTTTTTTCTCCCATTGTAAGTGTTTATCTATGATGCCATAGTGACTATGCTTGTTAGCTATATGGAGGAACCAAAGAATTACATACAATAAGAGAAACTTAAAATGAGCTAATAGGGTTTTAATTTTGGCGCATATGACTAAAGGGAGAAAGTTGATAGGAAATAATTCTTCATTTTAATTCTCTGAGAAACTATTTTACAATGGTTTTCAAAATTGAGTTTGTAATTAACTTAAACAATTGTTTAGTTTATTTTAAGAAGCACATCAATATATAGAGAAAGAGATTGAGCTCCTTCAACTTCGTCAAAATGTTTGGTGGACAACTTTAGTTAGGCTTCTATTAAAAAAATGTTTATATTGTTAGATTCACGATGATTGAATTAATTATCTTTCACAAGAATTCTTGTTATCACAGTGGTTCAATTACAGTAAGTTGTGAGTCGGTTAGTAATATGGTTTTTGAGTAAATGTTTTGGCTTTGAATTAAACTCCGACGTTCAAGTAAGTATGAGTTAAGAGAATAAGAGAGAGAAAATATAAGAGCGTATGCACAGGCGTGTTTGCTCGTGTGCTGGTGTGTATGTGGGATGTGTTGAGGGTTCGACAAAACCTGATATTTATATGGGTGGAGTGAAGTTGTGGTTCCTTGTTTGTAGGGGCTGTTATAGCCTTTACATATAATTCTCGGATTATAGATAAGAGTCGATAGCTTATGGATAATGTTAGAAGATAATACGTAGCTTAAAGATAAAAACTAGTAAATAATTATACCTTATAGATAATGTGTAGTTTGTAGATAATTAAATACATGCCAAGAGATAAGGAGATTCAAATATATTCAAATAATAAGATATTAGAGATAACATGTCAATTAGGAAGTCCGGTTGCTAAGGGCCGAGTGTTCGTGCTCTTGTTCCAGAGCTGATGTGGAGAATTGACATGTGTCTTGAAATGTCATATAGAATATCACATGTATTTTATGGACTCTAGACAGTACAAATTAATTATTAGAAGTTCAATTTTATTATAAAATCAATACTGTTTATGCTCTTTGATTATTTCTGTGGGTGAAGTACTCCTTAAGGTGTCTTCCCTTTCATCTATTTTGACCAATAACATCTACACCTGTTCAAAAGTTCTGATAAATTTGATAAATGTGAAATTTGAGTTTAATTGATAGTCAATTTTGGTTAAGAATGATTAAAATTTCTTCACTATACTGTTGTTTTTAATGAAATAATAAAGAATTTAATACCATTGTAATTTTTGACAAGTAGGATTCAAAAGAAGAAAATTTCAAGTGCTTTGGAAGAAAATTGATGCAAAAACTTGAAGAAAAAAAACCTTGAAGAAAAAGTTAAAAGGGATAACACGCTTAGCGCACAAGTCAGGTTCAGCGCACATCATCCTTGCTTAGCGAGCAAACTCAAGCTTAGCGTAAAAAAGACCCACGAAGAAGCCTAGAGGCACGTTTAGCGTGAAATCACGCGCTAAGAGTGTAACCACCTCGCTAAGCCCAGACATTATTGCGCTCAGCGCGTGATCACCCTGCTAAGCCTAGAAAAGGAGCGCTTAGCACGAGATCTCGATGTAACACACCGAGACTCGGAACTCTCTATTAAGTACACCCAAAGCCTGAGCATCTCTTATAGGAGAAACTCTCTCTCTATAACCATTCCCCCCTTCTCTTTCTTTATCCATCCCTTTTCTTTCTCTATTCACATCAGGCCTTAAAGTGTAAAGTCTCTCATGGCCATGAGAGACTAAATCTCCTTTGTTGGGAGCCTAACAACCAACACCCTTGTAATGTAACTTCTTTTACTATCTATTAAATGAAATTTATGTTTCTATTGTCTCTTTTTTGCTCTTCATTATATTGTATGGTACGATCATCCATACATTTGTTTTAGGGGTTATACATTGGGAAATTGTCATTTCTAAAGAACTTGGAAAGGGCATCTAAATAACTCATTGCTAGAGATAGAGTGATTTTGTTTTGTCTATGCATACATCTCTATACTTCATGCAATTTACTATTTTATATTTGCAAATGGATTTGGGAGAAAAAAAAGATAAATTAGACTCTTCATCGTGAGGGATCAGGGTTGAACGTCTTAGTAGATATTTGTGAAAATTGGAAAAACATTAAATAGATAAACATATTAATATTGCATCAAGGATAGTTAGGCATGCTAGGTCCCAACATATTTAAATTATGAAGTTATCATTTACATTTAATCTTGTTTATATTATTGTTCTTGCCTTTTAATTTCAAATTATTTCTTTCTTCTCTCCATTGCAATTCTTTACCTCTTGCTTATAAATTGGGTATTCATCGACTCAAGTACAAACAAAGTTCCAATGAATTCGAACACTTAAATTTTTGTTTTAACTTTATTACTTATGATAAATTAATATACTTTTCAACAAATTAACAAAATTCGTAAATTCATTTTGTAGAATTTTGATACATTAATTCTAGTAAATCATAACCTGAGTTAGAGAGGTAGTTTCTAGATGAAACTAAGTTTGTAAGTTTGTTTGTATAATTTCTTGGCTGGAAAGTTTCATGCACTAAAACAAGTTCAAGAGACATTGAATTTGTTTTCATTTATGATTAAAAGTTATTCGACTTAAGGATACGTACAGTGTTAGGATAAATCTAAACTTGACACCGATGAAAGTATATATACTTGCAAGTTCCAATGCTGTTTTGAGCGCTGCACCCATTTGATACATATTATTGGGTACCTCTTGTACTCAAATTTTAATTAATTTTGCTTATAAAATAAAAGATACTCAAGGTTTTTTTTTTCATTTATATGATTAAAGCTTAAATAGGAAAAAAAGTAGAAACAAAAAATAAATAGAGGAAGAGTTAACTATCAACCTATATGCCAATAGGCAGTAATGGTTAAGAACTAGCAGTCTACTATGAAGATCTTAGTTTTTCGTGACATCATTGCTTATTTCATCGTTTACTAAGAAAACCCTTGCTTACTAAATATCCATTAATTCCATGATATTCCTTGTGCAATCTACTTTCAGTTTACGAAATCGTCTTTTTGTACATTTCTTTTTGATAAGTTACTATTATGTAGATTTTGTAGAATTGAATAAGTTCGAAGTTACATTCTAATTAAAATAGTATCAAGATTTATTTTAGATTTGTTATGACCATATTATTCAGGTACTAATAAGCCTAAAAAGTGCTAGGTGTCTTGGGTGTGAAGAAGTATATTATAAAAAAATTAAATCATATATTGATTAGAAATAAAACTTGGAAAAATATTTAAGTGAGAGAAAATTCTCATTTTACAAGTTGATTGTGTGGATTAAATTAGATCAAATTCACATCATTCTAATTCTAAGATACATACATTTTCATCCTCACTTTTCCATATATTTTTTTTTCGATCTTTCTAACACTTTGTCTATGTAAGTAGAACAACACATGTGAGAATATAAGTGTAAAAAAATAAATCATCTTAACGGATTGAGTTATATACTCAATCAAGTCATTGTTGAACGCAACATCCATAAACCCAACAAATTAATGGCACCAAGAGATGACTTGACCCTCGTGTGTTTTAGCCTAATACGCTATGATTAGTAAGTACTAATTATTTGTAACAACTTCTATATAAAATAATATTAATGCTAAAAAATAGTTAACCATTTAAAACCTTAAGCACGTACTAACACGTTTTTAATGAACGAAAAATCTAAGTTTAATCATATACAGCATGTACGGTATACAAATATTTCATGTTATCAAATATGGTAAGATGTATATGATCAATATATATTGTTTTTTAACCACTTTGTAGTTTGTACACCTTGCTTTAGCATTATGCATAAACTATTTCCAGTGAATGTATTAGATTAGACTCACGGTAAACGAGACAATAGCAAAGAAAAGTGCAATGATGGAAAAGCATTTTTTTTTTCATAAACAAAATAAATCAGATGTGCTGCTTATAGTGAAGCAAGATTAGCTGAATGGTTAAAATAATTGAAGTGGAAATTAAAGATTAATAATTGATGGCTCAAAATTCTGTACACATTAATAAGATAATTAAAGAGATGCCGCCGAAGAAATTAAGAAAATGGGTTGGAGACAAACAAGCACTTCATTCCTTTGGCAAATCCAAAGGAGTAGGGCGGCCCACAGCGACGACGTTGCCTATGTCTCTTTTCTTGTCCTTTTTAATTTTTAATTAATTTGCTTCTCATTTCATGCATGACGTCCTCCTTTCATTTTCACCACTCCCTTGATTGATTCGAGAAAATGTCAACACCATAACAATAACTTACTACATGGTGGTGGCAGTTCTTTCGTTGCGTGCATAGAAAAAAATACTACAAGTCAAAATTATAGCTATTTAATTTGTCTTATGTCAAAAGGGCTTAATTTCTATTTGTTGTCCATGTAAAAAAATTTATATTGTTGATAATTAATAAAAATTATGATTGGCATAATTTTAAAGTAATTCATAAAAGTCTAGCAAGTTTCTCATATATGACAAGTTGTTATTAGATTTATATTGTTAGTTTATGTATATTTTTTTTTCAAATTATTTCTAAATAATTAAGATTAAATTTTATTACATTCTGAATATAAGCATTTTTACACTAGCAATTAATTAAAGTCGTTCTAATTAAATATAACTTTCAAAGTAAATCAATAAAAAAAATAACTTACTATAAATGATAATTCAATAATGGAAGACAACTAATGCATTTTTTTTTTTACAATTCAGTATAAATATTTTTTTTTATAATACATTCTAATTGGATTCCTAAGACCTACTAGAGTCGGTCTAATGGTTGGGTTGAAATAAATGCATGAGGACTTAGTTTAGTTTTATCTTTATTATCAATCTTAGTACACACACAAAAAAAAATTCACAACTTGATGTTATTCTAGATCATTTTCTTTCTTACTTATTTCTCCATTTTTTATAATGAAATTACATATATTTTCTATGGGAAGCAATATTGTGTAAATCGAATAAAATTATTATGAGCAGCAAAGTTTTTTTTCTTCCAAATATTTAGCACAAATGCATAATAGTAACAATATTAATTATATGAGATGCTCATTGGTTTTTTTATCTTTTAAATTTGATTGAAATCATTTGTTTACATTATAATAGTAAAATTTAATTTCAGTAGCTACTTTTCTCTTTATGGCATTGATTTCTTAAAGTGTGACAATTCTGTGTATTACCAAAATTCTATTTCTATGTATTACCAAAATTTTTTTAAAGATACACGATAGATGATAACATACTCATTCTATTTCTATGTATTACCAAAAAAAATTTAAAGATAATTACTCATATTTAGATCTGGACCAATTTTCATCCTAAGTATTATTTTATAAGAGGAATATTAATTACACTCTCTCTAACAAGAACTAATTAGGTAGTTTAGCATCATCATGTTTGTTAGTAACTAGTAAATATATCTTTTATTTAATAATTATATTTTTTTATTATTTACATGTTACATAATTATTGTTCATGATCATAAATAATGTGGTTGATTTAGATTATTTAATAATTTCTTTTCTATGGAACTTTCTTTATGATTTGTTAAAATTTATTAAAAATAATCAATTAGTGAGTTTTATTTTAAATTTGGAGAGACACTCAATGAAAAGTAATATCTTACCAAAAATGATGTTCTTTTTAATAAATTTAAGAAACTCATAAAGAGTGTGAGAAATAAGTACTCGTTAGCTTTATGTCGAATTGTCATTTTTATGTAAAAAAAATTTGTCATTTCTATGTATTGTCATGTGAGAAATGAATTTTACTTAGAGAAATTATCTTATTAGTAAAATTGATGACTTGATGAATTTGTTATATAGTAAACAAAATTACGATCATATATAGGAAAGAAAGCACCTGCATTAAATCATGGAGATTGTTTTAATTTAATCAATGATATTGAGTTTGAATATTAGGCATTTGAATACTCAAAGATAAAATATTTTCTACTCATAATTTATATAACAATTTACAATAATAGAGCCAGGATTATAGTATGTTTGTTTTAGAGATCAAAAGCTTCTTCTCATAAATGTAAACTTCAGAATGTAGTATTCCCATATATTTTATGAGTTTTGAAAAATTATTTTGGGTAATGTTTATCCTTAGGAAAGTAGTTATATCACGGTTTAAGTCATTTCTTTTCTATGAGGGGTGAAAAATTTATATATATTTCAATGAAAATGTGGAAAGTTGTGTCCTAACTCAACTATAACTTTCATTCCACTCTTTTTTTATTTCAATTATTCTAAAAATATTCTTGGAAATTTTAAAATCTAACTAAACGCATTTTAAAATGCTCTAAGGAATAACATTCCTGATCATAATATTTATGGGGATGTGATTTTTGAAAATATAAGATCGTTCCATGAAATAAACACATCTTAAGCAATTGACACATAGAAAACTTTTAGAATGTTTTATATATAGTGTAGATAATAGAGTTACTATGAAAAACAAATACGTTTACAATATTTAAAATATAAAATAATTTTTCTAATTATTTGAATAAAGTAATGTAAGGTGGAAAAATATTACTACTGTACTGTTATTTAATTGTAATTTTTTAGGTCTAAGTAATCTAGTTGTCTGTGATAGCTCATTCTTTCCCTTTTCTGTTTTTCTGGAGAAAAAAATATATCAAACGATGCTTTCATTTCATGCCAATGATTCCTCAAGTGAGTATAAAAAGAAGAACCTTGTAAGCAGATGGGCCGGCCCAAAGAAAGTGGGGCCCTCCCAGCCATTTTGTCTTTTATTGCAATCACAAGTATTCCAAAGCCTTGTGGTAAACGGTTAAAACAGGTAGGCAAAAATGACAAAAATTAGGCCTCTGAAAATCCAGCAAACACTCTTGACATTACATATGAATGGAGATTACCAAAGACAAACCTCCAATCACAAACTATTGGAATTAGGTGTTGTCTTTTGTGCCCCCTGCCTCCCTCAATAAGAAGGGTGAAATTAGAGACTTTGCTCTTTCCATAAACCAACCAATCTACACACTACTAAGGCTAAATGAGAGCAAATTTGAGACACAGAAAAAAGCATAATTATAAACAGTTTCAAATATTAACACCTTTGCCTTTGCTTGTGAGGTATTGAGAATTAATTGAGAGGGAGGGGGGGAAATTAAGTTAACCAAAAAAGGAAGGAAGAAGAAACAAAAAAAAAAATGATGAATTCATTGTGTGGAAGCTCAGTGTCCCTCAAGAGTGAGAACAACAACTCTAGAACCAAAGTCCAACAACCCACCACTCCTTCAAATGACTCAGTTATGCAATCCAAGAAAAACAATGCCACTCAATCCTCTGGTGATCTAGACCAAACCAGCCTAACCCCACCAAGCTTAAACCTTCCATCACTCAAATTTGACCTTGATGGAGATGTGGAAGTTCAGTCACCAGATAGTTCAATGTGGGAATCTTTTTTTGCTGACCACAATTTAGATGGTGATTTCATGATCTCTTCCCCAGTGAGGACCCCACAAGCCTCTTCCTACAATTGCAACTACAACTATGCTCAGGGAATGCAAGGCCAGAGTCTTTCAGGGTGTTCCCCACCTCGTTTCTCATCATCACAAATTGGAGCCTTCAACAGCAACAAAGGCAAAGGACTTAGCCCCCTCCACAGGGTTTTCAACTCACCCAACAATCAATACATGCAGCATGTTGAGAACCTCTCACTGCCAGCAATAGAGTTCTTGGAGGACTACCAATTAGGGTACTCTTCATCAACAACCAACAAGATGTGTTGCTCTGATCACAACAACATTGCAAGTTCATCTGAGTGCTTTGACTTGTCAATGTCTCATCAAATCCCTTCGTCCATGTTGGATGGCTTGGCACTGCACAATTCCTCCTCGAGGTACCATCGTGGATCGGTTGTCGTCGACGAAGAATCGTCGGTGCACGGTGGTGGTGCTGGTGGCTTTTCTCAGCTATCAGAAGAGAGTGACATCTATCACCAGATGGGGTCCATGGCTAGTGCTTCTCTTTCACAGGCTCTACAACAAGAACACTACCAAGAGAAGCAGCAAGCACAACAACTGCAACAACAACAACAACAGCAGCAGCAGCACCAGCAAGAGAATCTGATGGTGCCTATTCCAATAGGAGTCGAGCAGGTAACAAAATCTTTCCATCAATCCTACTTCACCATAAAGCTTCTTCAAACTTTTATTCAACTATTTAATAATTTCGGCATGCCATGAAAAAGGACCATTTCCTTAACTGCTTTCGCGCTATTCCTGGATCAAACTTGTAGTTTCATCTCGATAATTAACAAAATAAAGATTTGTATTAAAGTCAACATAGGTTACTAAAATCAAACTCCAATTCTAGTAGTAGAATAACACTAAGGACAAAAAACTATATACAACGACTATACAAGTTTTGTGCTTAACTTATTCAAATTTTCATGAATTTGGACAAAAATATCTACAAGTTCCTTAAATATACTTTTGCTGTTATTTTCCAGGAAAATGTTTGATAAATACTCCAAATGTTATCCAACAAATGTTATTAAACACCTATCTTAGAGTTTATAATATGATAGGAAAAAATATATAAAAAAAATAAAAAGATGTCGACTATTATTTTATTTTTCACTGAGTTTTATCATGTTAGTGTGTCTCATAAAGGTTTACACAAAAGTCAACATAAGTTGTGAAGATAAAACTTGATTAATTAGAGTATAAAAACAATTTAGAGTATCTAAAAGTCCTTGAAATAAGTTATTTGAATTTGAAAAAAAGTTAACAATACATTATTTTGATTGAGAAATAATTACGTAATTTAGAACCACTATCTTTTTATGATTCCAATCAATATTTATGACACATACTCAAGTTTTTAAATTTATGAGAAAAGATTAATAATACTCAATTATGTGTTAATAAAGATCATGATGGTCAAAGAAAACCTAATAAAAAGTGCTAGGAATTGAAATTCATCATAATTAACTTTCAAAACTGTAGATATCACATCTTATTTACTAATTTTCCTATTTTAAGTTCTAAATGAAATTTAACCAATTTAGAAAAACTTTTAATTTATAAGAGGAGGGATGCTAGGAACAGAGTCCCAAACACATGTCTTTAAACATTCTTTAATCCCTTATTGAAAATCTTAAAATTATAAGAGAACTATTAAAATATAACGTAAAATTTATAATATGTTGTTGTTTTTAATAAACTTGAACCAATTAGAGAGTGAATTATTTCTTGTATGAAAGTAGATTATGAAACTCTTTCTAAACTCAATTATCACCTAATATATATATAGGAGCAAGACAGCGGGCTTCAACTGGTGCACCTGCTCCTGGCATGCGCGGAGGCAGTAGCCAAAGAAGAATACATGCTGGCAAGAAGGTACCTCCACCACCTCAACCGCGTCGTCACCCCCTTAGGCGACTCCATGCAGCGCGTCGCCGCCTGCTTCACCGACTCCCTAAGCGTCAGGCTCAACTCCACCCTCACTCCCAAACCTACAACACCTTCCAAACCCTTAACCCCTTCAAACTCCCTCGAGGTCCTCAAGATCTACCAGATCGTCTACCAGGCCTGTCCCTACGTCAAGTTCGCCCACTTCACCGCCAACCAGGCCATCTTCGAGGCTTTCGAGACCGAAGAACGCGTCCACGTCATCGATCTCGACATCCTCCAGGGCTACCAGTGGCCTGCCTTCATGCAGGCCCTGGCAGCCCGCCCAGCAGGCGCACCTTTTTTAAGGATCACGGGAGTGGGCCCCTCGATAGACACTGTCCGAGAAACCGGACGGTGTCTTACCGAGCTGGCCCACTCCCTACGGATCCCCTTCGAGTTCCACGCGGTCGGGGAACAACTTGAGGATCTCAAGCCACACATGTTAAACCGCCGTGTCGGGGAGGCGCTGGCGGTTAATGCGGTTAACCGCCTCCACCGCGTCCCCGGCAACCACTTGGGCAATTTGCTGACCATGCTACGTGACCAGGCACCTAGCATAGTAACTCTGGTGGAGCAAGAAGCGAGCCATAACGGACCTTACTTTCTAGGGCGTTTTCTTGAGGCATTGCATTACTACTCCGCCATTTTCGACTCGTTGGACGCCACTTTTCCGGCGGAGTCGGCGCAGCGGGCGAAGGTGGAGCAGTACATATTCGCGCCGGAGATACGAAACATCGTGGCGTGCGAGGGGCCGGAGAGGTTCGAGAGGCACGAGAGGTTAGAGAAGTGGCGGAAGATGATGGAGGGGAAGGGGTTCAAGGGAGTGGTGCTGAGTCCGAACGCGGTGACTCAGTCGAAGATATTGTTGGGGTTGTATTCATGTGAGGGGTATAGGTTGACGGAGGATAAGGGTTGCTTGTTGCTTGGGTGGCAGGATAGGGCCATCGTTGCTGCGTCTGCATGGCGTTGTTGATGCTAATTAATGCTACTGCATACTCTTGCAATGAGTTAATTAATGTCCTCTTTGTTTTGATTATTATTATTATGTTGCTAATTAGTTGTTATACTTCTTTACTTTGGTACGTGTTAGTTTATATGATATGTTAGGGAGAAGAAATTATAAAGAAAAAAAAAAAGAAATATTAGTGATATACTTTTTAACACTTTTTATTGGGTGAAATTTAAGTGAATCTTATTAATAATGTGAGTCTCATTTTCTACTAAATAGATTTTTTTTTCAATTGGGTGAGATTCACATAAATTTCAACTAATAAAAAAAATAAAATGTGTTAAAAATATATATTAAGAAGTGTGTTGCTACAATAATGTTCTTGTAGAACATTGAAGTTAAAGGGGAGCATGTGTAGATGAAAGGAAAATTGATCAAATAAGGAAATGTTTTGTATTTTGAAGTGTAAGGGAAAATGTTATTAGGGAATACGATTATTGCTAATTTATTTATCGCTATTGACTTTTCGATGCAATTGGGCTTAACCGAGGTGGTTTGTGTAGTATACACATCAAAAGATTGTAAAACAATTGTATAATTGAAGTTGTTTTAGTTTTATTAGTTTGTTATGTATTATAAATGGGAGGATCTTGAATAATGTTGAGATAAGGGATTAAGATCAGCACTTGTTTATCTGAGTAGTTTATTTCGTTTGAATGTACTTAAAGTTGATTTTTGACCGTTGTTAAACAAATCGGACCGGATTAATTGTGCTCAAGTGTTTTCAAACAAGAAAAATTATAAATTCGTCATTTTATATAAAACTAAATATGAATTGTGGCGGGTATAAAAATCAATTAAAATAATTTTTTTCCTCGAGATTTAGTTTGTTAACCTGAGTATTTAATCCCACATTTATGTATTATGTATATATGCAAGGTGCCTTTGAGACATTGTTTTTTTTTAGACACTATATTTAGTCCAAGTCAATGATCATATAATGAACAACTATTATATAGGGACCTAGAGCAAAATTATCAATATCCTAGGGACCTGAAAACAAAAAGGTTTGAATTAGAGCAAAATTATAAATTTCCCAGGGACCTGAAAACAAAAAGAGGTTTGAATTCCATAAGGATTTAAAATAGAAACATCATATTATATAGGACCAAATGGACTAACACACATGATTCACATAATTCTTCTTCCATCACAAAGGAATAGAACAATGCATCCTAATACCTTGATCATCTTTCATTGAGTGTTAATCTTAGTATGTTGCTTTGCAATTTTTTTTTCCTTCATTTTTTCATTTGATTATATAAATTAACAAAGACATTCACATTCTCCACATTACTTCAAAGCTTTGGTTCAATGATTTTCTCAAATCATCCTCCCAAACCCAAAATCTACGACTCTTAACTTTCTACAATCACAACCAAAAGCAATTTAAGACCATAGAACAACTATTCTTCTTATCCTCGTCTCAAATCAACAACCCTACAAAAATCAAATAATCCAAAATGACACAAAATGACATTGTTTACAAATTTGTTTTTTAAATAACACGCATTTAGATGGACACGCCATCATGTTTTCCATGCAAACTAATGATAGGAATGTCACACAAAACTTTTAAAGTTTCAGGAACCCAACAAGAAACAAAAAAATTTCAAAGATAAATTGCGATATTCATATATATTTTAGGGATCTTGAAAATATTTAAGCCTGCATTTTATTGAGAAGTTATTTCATACAAGCTTTTAAAATAGTTAAAAAAAATTGTTCTTTTCTATATTCTGACTTTTATTTAACAAACTGAAACAAACATTAAAAACCTTTATAAGTATCTTTTTTTTAAAACAAATCTTCATAAAAAAAAATTAAACGAGCAAGTTCGTAATTAATAACAATACGGAACAGTGAAACACCTTAATCACTGACAAGCTCATATTTTTTCTATAATATATATTTGATATTATGATATAGACTGCACCTAGTTTGATACATCAAACATCCATTTTATAGAACATGAGCAAATTTCGTCACTGACATGCATTGCTACACACGAATGCCCTGAATAAGACAAGTGCAGCATAAATCATCCTAAACATAAGTCATATAACCTAGCCAATAACAACACTGACCAGACAATTTTAACCAGTTGCCAAAGGGTAAATCATATAGTAAAAGATACAAAGTTAGTAGGTTTTTTTATATATAAAAAATGGATTAAAGATGAAAATTAACTGTCATAATGGGGTTAAGAAAATATTTACTAAAATGTGTGATTTTGTCACTAAGAAGTAAGAGGCACCACCCTGGTGGCATCTTGTGTTTTTATTTTGCATGTAATAGGTGTTTAGAGCCGACGCAAGGTATCCATTTAACATTTTCAAACAAAAAACTGCTTAATTTATTAAAAAATACTTTTTATAAAAAAGAAGTTTAAATAAATTCATTCATATTTTGTTTTCATTCCTATGTATTTTGTTAATCTTTATTTTTTTTTAAGATTATAAAATATAAATAAAAAATGAAGAATATATTACAATTACAAAATTTATAATGAAATACAATTATATCATAAAAGGTTAAACAACACTTTCTTTATATTATAACTATACAACTGTAATTTTAATTTTTCTTTATTTTAAAATATATCTACTTAATACAACAAGAGAAAAAAATGTTATGAGCTAACATCGTAAAATATCTTACAATCACAGTCCATTATGTCAAAAACTAATAGATGTGATAAGTTTATTAACTTTTAAAATAATTTATCTTAAGATAATTCAAACGATGATTTATGATTCAACAACGATGTAAAAACTATTTTGATTGGTTGAGTAAAATGTATTTTATCACAAGAGTCTAACTTAATTGGTTGACTAAAATATGAGTTGCTATGAATATCCTGATTTAAATCCTACAAATAAAAAACAATAATAATGGTATTTTAGGTAAAACAATATTATGACGGAATGAATCTCCTATATTATAGTATAAATATAATATAAATAACCATACATTTATACTTATTCTAAGTAGCTTAATCAATATAACACAAACATAATTAGTTGAGCTGAAAAGAAATTACTTTAAAGTAAAGAGTTTAATTTTATAGATATCTTATGTCGGCTTGACTGACTCTAAATTGAGTGAAAATGTAAATAATCATTGCATAGATATAACTAGAATGGAGATGGTTCAAGACAAACAAAAAATAAGATGTCACTCAAGACTCAAGATGAGACTTCCAACTTCTTAGGTGACAAAAGTCACTCATTTTATTAAATACTTTTTTGACCAATCTATTATGATAAATATTTTTCATTTTTAATCCATTTTAGAAAGAAAAAAAAAAGTCTATTTATAGCTTCATACATGTATTATTGTGCATATATGACAAACTAAAATGACTGTTCAATTAATACTTAATATCAGATCCAGAATATCATGCATGACTCGCAAGTCCTGATTATAAGAGAAGGTTAATTAACAGGGGAAGAAAACAACCAAAAAATAAATGCACGTTTAAGGCATCCAAACAAAAGTTTAGCTATCCAAGCTCCATCGACTTTCTTATACTGACATTTTGTTCCCTTTATGGCCTGATCATTGTAGTGGTGACCTAATGTCCCACGTTTTATTTGACCCAACACCAACAAAAGGCATGCACAAAAACGTTAACTATTCATAATCAACCATGTATAACAAAGATTTGATTATATAAATTAACCAAGAACAAAATCAGAGAAATTAAATAGGAGATTGATAAGAGGAAGGACACAGAGGAATAAAATGAAGAAAACATGAACTGACCAGTTTTCTTGCAATCCCAGAGTTGAGGTATTGTATAAAGGGGATCTTCTGTTTTTGTAACTCTGAAATAATGGTACTGGAAATCCAATGAATTGATAATAGAAAAAGAAAAATGAGAAATTCTCTCTAAGTGTGGGTCTTGATCTTGAGCATTCTTGGAAGCCAAGCATTCTTGTTTTCCATCTTTTACCGAACCAAGAAAACATGGAGCAGAAGCAGAAACCAGAAGGCATAAGGTGTTGGAACAGTAAAGAATCATTAATTCAAGCCAGAATGGTACTTCACTATACCAACACATTATCTGTTCTGAGTTCTGAATTGTCGTTGAAGCTACCAAATTCCATAATTGTTCATGTAGAGAAGGCAACTGAAGGATCTTTTCATTGATTATTTGAGAGTTACATAGGAATATAAATAGATAAAAGAGATCAACAACTTAAAGCTAGAGATTATGAGATTTGAATTTAAAGATAAAAAACAAACAGAATCTGCTCTGCACAAGATAATAACAGAAATATAAAATCTAATCCTTGCTAGGTAGTTATAACTTCAATTCATGCACACCGAGGGAGGTCCCCACAAAGTATTTATATTATTTTGTGTGAATAAAGGTATTCCTTTTTCCATACTCACTAAGAACAAAATTATCTATGCATATTACACAATGTTGGTAAGTATTTATATTATTAGGGTATTTAAATTAATTTCTCAAGGTATTTATTTTTTAAAATATTTTATGGAAAAAATTTATATTTAATTATGATCATAAAAAATACATTTCATTAAAAAGTTACTTAATAAAAGCTTTTAAAATAACTTTTAAAAAATTGATCCATTCTAAATTCTCACTTTTTTAAAAAGCCTAAACAAACATTAAAAAAAATTAAAAAAAATAATTCTTCATAAAAAATTGAAAGCCTCCAAAAATAAAAACCCATTCTCATCCTTTGACGAGTATGATTTTTGGTTCCTCATCTTCATATCCAATGGTATTGGATATGTGTCTCCTACCTATATCCACCCAATAATTTTAAAAAATAAAGTAAAAAGATAAAAGAAAAAAAATATTTATTTTTCTATAAAATAGTGACATCATATATATTCAAGAAAAAAGACTTTATCACTCCATCATATATATATATTTGGTTCCAAATTTCTAATCCTATCACCAAATGAAGGTAAGAATCAATCATGGCATGGTAATTGTTGTAATAAAAATTTCAGAGTGACATGAGTATGTGCTTGGTTACAAAGACAAATAATAACAAAATATTAAAGTATTATATGTTACATAAAATATAAATAATCTAATCATTACACATATAGGAATATAGGATATGGGAATGAGGATGAAAGGAGTATGCACATACCCATTCCTATCCCTGTACCCGTTACTAAGAATCAGCTATTACCCTTATCATACTCATTTCCGGTCAAAGTAATAATTTCCTATCAAACTTGGAAACGAAACGATACCCACGAATATGAATTTATTGCCATATCCAATTTTATGTTCCCTTTGTATTTGTGTGAAGTGGTACACTTTATACTCCCTCCAATACTTTTTTTAATAAAATTCAATATTATCGTTCAAAAAAAATATTTTAAATATTTTATGAAAAAACATTTATATTCAATTACGGTTATAAAAAATACATTTTACTATGTTACTTAATACAAGCTTTCAAAATAATTAGCCAAAATTGATCTTTTCTAAATTGACTTTTATTTTACAAACTTAAACTAACATTAAAAAAAACTTTAAAAGTATCTTTTATAAAAAGAAATCTTCGCAAAAAAATTGAAACAAGCAAGCTCATAATTAATAACAATAAGGAACAGTGGAACACCTTAATCACTCTAAAATTATCTTGGATCACTTATTTCGACAAATAATAGAATCTGTGTAAATTTCCGGGTCAAGGTAAAAGCCGCCAATTTAACAAAATGTCTCTACGTGTCTGTCTAAAAAACACTAATTCTGTCTGCCATAATATAATACATTTCAATGCATCATATCATATCCTATACAGATAAATTTAAACAAGTTTTAATTACGTTTAACAACTTAAAATTAATTCTTGTAAAATTAATTTCCTCTTAACTTTAAAATACCTCTTCCGATTGTAGAGATCCATGATGATACAAATGCAAGACAAGAATGCCACAAGAAACGGGTATGATCATTCCGGTAGTGAATACTGTTGAATATCCTTAGAAAATAGTGATCGAACTTTTTTTTCTATAATATTATATTTGATATTATGATATAGACTGCACCTACCTTGATACATCAAACATCCAACCATTTTATAGGACATGAGAAAATCATCACTGGCAAGCATTGCTACACAGGAATGCCCTCCAACAACACTCAACTATGATGGGGATTGGGACTTTTTTACAAATTATTGTCTTCCCAGCTACGCATATCCATGACCTTCGGATATCCCAGCATACAACTAAGGCGAGATCAGCAGCTTAACTCTTCATGATGATGATGACGACAACGGATTCTCACAATATCGAACATGCACATATATGTTTTCTGGGCACCTCATCAACTTTTTTCTCTGTTTAGACTCAGCAAAAGAAAAAATTTAGCATTCAGTCACACAATACTTGATCCTTGATCCTAGTTAGTTAGCTTTCTATCATTACCTGGTACCTAACACCTACATGGAGCTGCCCTTTGAGGCATAAATAAGATGACAGAAAATAATTACACGGTATGTTCTAGAATGAAATCTACCTGTTTTTGCTTTGAGCAAAGATGGCTGGACCACAACATGCATGGTTATAACCCCTTTGGGAAGCTCGCCAAAAGGTACTCTACACTGGCCAACTGTCTTGTGGTTCTCCAAAATTTTGCCAGCACTTATCAGTTTTATATCATTTGCTGCTTTTGGTATAATCTTCTTGTCTATGGTCAACCAGAACAACCAATACAAATTTCATAAATAGTTAGAAAAACAACAAAAAACTAAATAAGGGAGAAGAATATAAACCAAAACAACAGGAACTCAAGAAAAAAATGAAAAATAACATGTCCCAAATAAGACAAGTGCAACATAAGTCATATAACCTAGCAAATAACAACACTCAGACAGTATTAACCGGTTGCTAAAGGGGTAAAAACCATATAGTAAAAGATAAAAATTATTACTTCATATATGTCTTGTGCATATATGACAATAAATGAGAACTTAACTAAAATGGCTGTCCAACTAATATTTAATACCAGAACCGGAATATCATGACACGCATGTCCTGATTATAAAACACGGTTAACAGGGGAAGAAAACAACCAAAAACTAAATGTTTAAGACATCCAAACAAAAGTTAAGCTATGAGTCATCTGGTTTTAGGATCCCATCCAAGCTCCATCGACTTTCACACACCCACGCAACCAGAAAACCTGCTTAGGTGACAACATACATATATGGGCATAAAGTTGCCAGTCAGTAAAGAGAAAGTTTATACCAACATGCAGCTAAGAATATACTGGCAACTAAACAACCATATGGATAAAAAATGTGACATTAGAACACATCTGCATCACTGAAGTCATGGCCTATCCATAGAACATCAATTAGCTCAAACCACTCCTACCAATTTAGCACTGTTCAACAAAATATGAGGTCTCACACCATACCCAAACCAATTTAGCACCGTTCAACAAAATGTATGATATCAAAACCTATACCTTATTGCTATCTTATACCAATGTCTCCTGTATGCTATGGGAAGTGAGAAAAAGAGGAAATGGGGATAATCTCATAAAGTCTTCAGTATGCTTCAAAAATAAATCAAATCTAACAGAAACAATATTTTCACTATAGTTAAGTCTTTTTTTCCTATTTTTTACCCTTTTATCTCCCTTCTCTCCTACCCTAACATTGCTCTGTATACCTTATCTATAATATAATAAATCTGTCCAGGTTTGGACACATGTCAACTAGTTATGTAATTTTTTCCAGCCATTCATTGTTTTACTTTTTTTATTTGTTTGCATTGTTTTTGGTTTATCTACTGCTTCTGGTGTTCTTCTCTGTGCTCTGTCCTGCTCTAGTTGATATAAATATGCATCACATGTGATTACAAAAGTATTTATAATTATCTACATAAATCCAATAGGTGCCTGAGGGATTGTTAGGGAAGGCTCTAGAGAAAAAATATGACTGTATCATGTATCCAAATAATAAAGGATATGAATGATGAGTCAGCAATTAGTCAGCAAGCTCATGAAGGTGTAACAGAAGATTTTCTTATAGGGATAGGTTTGCTGTTTGCACCAGGAGTAAACTTTTGTGTCCATTCTATTTAGATTAACATAAGCCGTGCTTATTAGGTACATCCAAGAGCTAATCCTTCAATTCATAGAATCAATGGCAACAGATGGGTGTAAATTACAACAAAAGCTGCATAGAATCAAAGGTTTTTCAACTAAGTGTAACTGTGCAAGAAGGATTATGTGGAATGCAAGCTTAATAAGACGGGAATTAGCTATGTCTTGGAGGTAAATTGACTAATTGAGGATCATGCTATGCCACAAGTCATGTATTTTAGGTATCCAAGATCAATCAAACAAATCGATGGAGAGATTGATTGGGATATCACACATAGAATTCAAGCTAAATGAATGGAACATTTCCAAGCATAAGATGTGATTGCGAAGAGCATATCAAACTCAGGAAACTTTCCGCAAACAGCCATCAGCCATGCACTTTGGGAGTGCCTTCAAGTGCAAACAAGAAAACAAGTGTAGTGGAGATGAGAATGTTAAGGTGTATAAATGGACATACAAGGAGGGATAAGATTAGGAACATGTGTATCCAAGGGATAGAGTAGAACCTATAGAGAAAAGTGACAGGACATAAATGCATTGAGAATATGGGTTGGCTGGAAAATGCATGCACTGCCAAAGATTTGGCAGGAAAAATGGGTAAAAAAGATATATGTGCCAACAGGGGATACAGGCCAGACTCCTCCCCTATCAGCTGCTATTAACAACTCCGGTTTTGATACGACTTGTAATTAATGTTAAGATAAAAACAATTAATAGGCACTGATAACCACCAATAGAATCACAACCAAGAGAAAGCAAGAAGTTTTAAAAAAAGTCTAAGTGGCCAGTGATCACTATACCCATTAACCAACCTAACCTAATCCAACCACTTGACTACGGGAAAATCTAGTCAAGACCTGTGTTTTCCCTGTATTAACAAACTAACAGAATTCCAGACAATATTTTAGCATCTCAATTTGTGGTAGAGGTTTATGATAATAAGTACAAACAAACATGTGACCATAAATTTCTTTCGTTTATGGTCTGCATATCCAATTCCCACAATTCAAAGGCACATACATGCTTACACACAAGGGTTGCAAAAACTTAACAGTTGTGACATTTCTAGAAAGAAAAAAAAAAACCCTATCAAGTTGTTTCCAGCCTAGATGGGGTCCCAAGGTTTTAAAAAACCGTCTACAACCTCAATTTCAGCAGCAACATTATGGGATTTTGGGTTCTCTAGGGGGGGTGCATTTATCTGCAATTTCCCATAAGGTCAGAGATTATATTTTCGTCACAAAACAACAACACAATTCAGACATGACAATATCACATTCCCTAAATTTCAGGAGATATAAGGTTGACTTGGTAGTCGTGGGTTCAAATCCTCCTAACAACTAATTTGCCGATAAAAAAAATTCCCTGAATTTGAAAACCAGCAAAAAGAACAAAGAATCTATACCCGTCACATAAATCTTCCCCGTTCAAAGCAAATTCACCCAACTTCTAACGCGGCACGCGTAGAGAACTGCGAAATTAACAAACCTATCCACCACTTGCCACCTCGCTCAGGAACAAAGAACTCTCAAAACTAGAATCAAGCAACACAAATACACTTCCAAGTCCCAACAACTTCACAAAACACGGTTTTATACTTTTTATTTTCCAAAAAAAACGGTCGTCAAGGCCGTGTTTGTTTGCACAACAACAAAGAAGTTAAGGGAAGCTGACAGCAAAGAATTTAAGGGAAGCTCAAGATGTCGGAGCCGAAGCCCTATTAGTAGGTTAAAGCCCACACCATCATCAGAATTAAACAAACACAAAATGAAGAATTTCGACTGGGGTGGGAAGTTGAAAAAATAAAAAATGAAAAAAAGGGGGTTAATAAAATAATTAAAAAAAAAAAACCTTTGGGCCAGTCTGCAAAAATGCGGTCCTTGAGCATGGCGATGGTGGAGGCAGGGGAGTAACGGAAGGGACCGATGTCGGATCCATCGTAGAGACGGAACTTGAGCTCCACTACTTCTTCCTCCGGCATCGCTAATAACACGCGCGAGGATATTTTAGATAATGAGAAAGAAACTTCAATTCAAAAATAAATGAGAGAGAGATTCTGAAAGATTCGGAGAAGAAGAAGCCAAAGGAAATTTGGCAACGCCAATCAGTGACACCACCGAGAGCAAAGCAGGGTAAAGGCAAACCCTATCTATCCCCCGACCTTCACGCTCTTTTTCTTCTCGCGTCTATTACTCTATTATTAATTAATATATTTTATCTTTTTCCTTTTCTTTTTCTCTCTCTCCTATGAAATGGACCCACTTGACAAATAACCAGACTAATCTTACGTTAAATTCATGTAAGTGCTCATTTGGATTCGAATCCATCTCTTAGTACAAGATTTTCCTTTTTTCAAAAGAAAAAAAAAACATACAAACTCATTTAAACCATATTTAATAAGATATTTTAAATATTTTTTAATATTGAAAAATTTATTTGATTATTTAATAAGTAATTATTTGATTACTAGCTAAAAATAAATATATTTAATATTATCATATAAAAAAACTTTAAAAATATTATTCTTTTTATATTTTTTGATTTCTATCTTTCAGACCTAAATGTTATCACTAGTCATCATCCGTTTTATTCATTAAGCATGATTGAATTGAATGGATGGTTCATGGTTGAATTTGACCTCAACAATTGGAGAAGTTTCTACAGCTAAAATTATAATCTTGTTTTTTACATTTTTTTAATCGTAAATATCAATTAAATCATATGATCGTTATTAATTGATATATTATTTCAAAATTTACAGTGAATCTTGCTGAACAAAAATAAAAATAAAAATGATACAGTCAATCAAGATTTAAAATTTAAATCGAATTAAAACTAAAATTAAATTTAAGAAAAGCTGCTTCTAAGGAATAAAATTATGAATAAAGAAATGTTTAAATGACTAAGAATAAGGACTCACATTTATAACATAAGATTGAACATCAATCAGTGAGTATTTATTTGGTACAGCTACATAGTTTAAATGAATTTGAAGTGATTGATGAAATGGAGTAAAATAAAGACTAATTCATGATCAATATATTGACTGCATCTTTTAAACCATATGGACTGTGTTATGTTTTTTACTGTTCATGTTGGGTCCCAAGGATCCTAAAACTAATTGATCAAGATACTTCAACTCAACTCTAAAATAAGTGTCAACTTAGGATAATAAAGGAGTGGCATCCTTATTTATTAGATATGATTTGATCAATTTGACTAAAAGTATGAAGTCGAATCATAATCAATCCATATTAATTGATATAAATATCTTGCTTCATTTGATTGACTTTTCAAAGTGAGTTGTTGAACTTTAACTAATTCACACATATTGCAATTATCTGAAGTTAGATATTGGCCTCCTTTTGTTTTTTCATTTTCGTAATGTTAGTCAATCTGTATACTTCTAACTCTAAATTATTTGCTTGTTTGTATGCATTAGAACTTCACTACTAATAAGTCACGATAGAAAATACCATAGTATATATTTGTCTATGTAAAATTTAAATACTTTATACAAAACTGATATATGTAAGATGAAGCACCGAGATTAAGCGTCCAAGGAAAATGTGATAGAAAAGAAGAAGAAAAAACATCACATAAAGAACATATATTGGTTCACTCTTCAACCAACAACATGCCAACACCTAATCCACTCATTTCCACCATCAAATTCATTTTGGGAAGTTTCAAATAAGTTCAAACAAAGCTGCATGAACCGAGAGCTCAAAATAAAATGACTTTTAGCATCATGTATGCGCTGATTTTTAAACGGTGGATCTCAAACTTTATTCACAATATTTTTACGACAATTATTTAGCCCATCTCATTTTTTTCTCGGTGCACCTTCAATTTTTCTAATATCTCATTCTTACCCTTCTTCCTCTCTCTTACCTCCTCTATGAACCTTCACCAGCCACCATCACCCTAGTACCCAGCCACCATTGCGCTGCCACCTCCTTTTCCAAATCTGTGCACGATTGCTGCCACAAACAAAAGTCGTTGTCTTTGCCTACGAGTCAAGATGCACCACCACGGTGTCCAAGAGTGAGGCCAAGCAACATGGAAGTGCATTTGACACATGCACTTTCATTTTGCCTTCCAAATCGCATCCCATATTCACACGAGTGTGTTACCCACGCAAGTGAAGACGACTTCATGTGCTTCCATATCGTGTTTTCTTCACCTTCAACATCATCATCATGAACCATCGACAACATCATCACTACATTGCGACAACATCATCACTACATTGCGCCACTCAACCACGACTCCATAATATCGCCGCACACCAAAGAATATACCCCGTCACCTTCGTGATATAGTTACGATTTCTCAAAATCCATAACACAATGTATTACGGATTTCTCAATCTGTAATACATTTGTGTTATGGATTGATCAATCCGTAATACATTTTTTTGTATTACTGATTGAGCAATACATAATGCAAAAAATTCATTGATAATACATTTTTTATATTACTTAATTCGTAATGCATTTCTGTGCTTCAACAACGCCATCACTCTTGGACCGTGACTTGACTAGCACCACCATCATCCTAGTTGAGAGGATACTCACAAGCGCCACATGGAGTAAAGAGGAAGATGGAGAGAAGAAGAGAGTGAGTGAGATGAAAATGGGACTTTACAGATTTTTGTGGTGCACTAAACAAAAAATGAGGTGGCTAAGTAATTGTCCATTTTTAGTTCATTAGTAACCACATAAGCCCAAAAGAAACATTGTTACCTCCCCAATTTTTGCAAAAGTGCAATACTAACTCGTAGAGAGTTGCTATTGGTCCCAACCCTTTTGCTATCAGCCTCTACCATTGTTCAAAAATTCCAAATTTATCCTTCCCCAATATGCACGTTGAAATCAAGATTTTGTTACACTAGAGGGGGTGTGAAAAATGTTGGACAACAGAATCCCAATTTCATTGTGCAATGCACATTTGCTGTATTTTTTTCCACACCCCACTAGTGTAGCGGAATTGTGATTCCATTGTACATTAAGGTCTGGGGAAAGTGCATAATAGAAACACGATTCTGTTGTAGAAGAGGAGGGACTAAATTCAACATGTGCAACAAAAGTATAATTCTATTGCATAGTGTAAAACAAAATCATATTTTTATTGTTCATTTTTATTGGTTTACAAAACTTGTTATATTATAGAATCGTAATTTTGTTGTGTTACATAATGGACGAAGTTGTAGCATAACAAAATCTTGATTTTGTTGTATTGTCAAAAACACGGGAAAAAATGGAATCATGATTCCTTGAGGGGGAAAAAACCTTCAATAATGTGAGTGCAGATAGTGAAGATTGAGAGGGAAAGAGAAAATAAATGAAGGAAGAAAAGAAAGGAGGAAAGAGTGGTGGGATGGGAAAGGTGAGGTTAAAATGCTCCAAGAATATTTTGATATTTGCTCTTGATTGATAGAGGAAAAAAACAATTTTATAGGGATCAAATAGTCGGTTTCTAAGTCGTATGAGCACATAACCCACACTTTCAACCAAGCTTTTAGACCATGTAGACCAGGCCCATCGACTACTGACATGTTACAAGCCTTCGATACTTGGTCCAAGTAGGCTTTTGGGGCATCCAATTTAATGGGCTGTAGTTATGGGTTCTTCTAAATCTTAACGTGAAAATAGGTTTAAGATACTACAAATTAAGTATTATAAATTGTTTTGGCTCAACCAACTGAGCAATGTGTACGAGGCTTTAAAAATATGACTAATTTAGATGCTTGATTTGTTACAAAAAAATAATTTTCTACAGTTCAATTTTTTCTTGCAATATCTAAAATCTAGTTTTCTTCGAGATTAATTTTTTTTACTTCTAGCAATACAATTTCATGTTTCCATGTTAATAAATTAAATTACTAAATTTTTACAATTGCAAAATATTCTAAATTTTGCTATAGCAAAGTTTCCAGTTCCTTATTTTTTTAATATAATCTCTTAAAACTCTAAATGATCAATAGAAACATTGTTCTCAAAATAGAAAAGGAGAAATAATTTGTTTGGTTGTTACAAAGACAAGTATTGAGAGTGATGTAACTTGATAGCCGAAAAGAAACATGTTACAATGTTAGGATAACAAAAAACTAATAACATTAACTACTAATATTTTTTCGATAAAAAAAAAATGTTAGCATAACGGACGTTTATATACATGAAGGTAATTGCCATGGAGAGCATTGGCAACATAATAACTAATCCTGACTTTTTTTTATTACTAAATGTTCGTAATTATTAGTTTTTTTTGTTAGCAAGGAGGAAGGATCAAATTTGACCTTTTTCTCTCTCTCTTTTTCTTTTATCATTCAACCAATCTAATAATTTCAATAACTAACCTTGACTAATATTCACACACACAAAAAAACTAACTCTGAGTAATTGAGTAATTGAATTACTAAGTGGTTTCATTTGAAATTAACTTGTTATAAAAATAAGCAAAATCCCAAGCAAATTGCAATAAAGGATTCATTTTGGAATAGTGGGGTGATACTCAAGATTAGGCATAGTTGGGCAAAAATTTGGAGCTCATTCATGCGCTAGATCATGCAAATGTCTAGCATGCTTATACAACCTTTTTTTTAACACATTCATGAAAGAATTGCACCTTTAATGGTTTTTATGTTTGTCCATGGTCGTGTCAAAAATAGATTTTTTTCATGTGAGATTTTCACTTAAATTCTCTTATGTGAAAATCTCTACCATCAAAACTTCATGTCTTCCATTTTTATTATTTAAATTTTCTCTCTTAATTTCAATTAAAGACTAAGATTTCACATGATAAAATTGTCACATGAAAGGATCCAACCCTAGTCATGTCACCTTGAATCACACTCTTGAAACCAGTGATATTTGTTCGAGTTAGAAAATACCTTTGATGTTTTCCCAAATTTATAACATTGTGTTTCTTGATTCAATGGAGTTTGTTTTGTTATTTTGAATATTATGTAAGAAAATCACCACTTTTAGTTTAGTTTTAGTTAAATAATAGACCAACAAACCGTACTAAAATTAATTAATAAAGGACCATTCATTATTCTAGGTTTTCTTGCTTGAAGTGAGTGTTAATAATATTTTTTCTTTGCGTTTCAAAAAAATATATTTCTAGTTTTTTTATAAAGTCTATGTTTTCAATCATATTGCTAATTTGAAATAAATCTATACCCAACTGTCACGTATCTAACTTATTACAAACTCAACGTACTAAAACAAATTTAAATTATAAACAAAAGATTGAAATCTGGAAAAATGAGAGTCAAACATGTTAATCAAATATAATTAAGGAGAGAAGTGTACTCACAGTCTAATTTTAATTTAGGTTTTAATTACATCTTTAAATTTTTTATTCTATTTAATTCTTTAATTTTCATATTTTTTTGTGTATTCTTTAAATTTTCATATCATGTCTAATTTAAAATTTTGTTAACTCTAACTTCTTTTTGTTTCTTACATTTCTCTTCTTTTAGAGACAATTATGTATTGGATACTAAATATGAATATGTCTTTTAGTAAAAATTCAAATTGATTCACCAAGTTATAGGAAATTAATGTCTTCTAACTTGATAAAAGAAAATTCAGATAGGAAAATTTGCAAAATTAAATAAATAAATGAGCCAGTGTTGAGGAGCTAGCCTAAGTGGGCTCACTGGCTTTTGGCTGCACGAGGTCAAAGAAATCGCAGCACACACACACACCAGACACAACTAGTTCAAATTTTAATGATGAAAAACACAATCCGTTTTTCCGGTTGCTGGACGACAAGTCGTTTCAACAAAAACGATTGTAATCATGTCACTTATCATTACCCCTCCTTAAAAAATACAAGTTTTCGGGCACGTCACCATAACGATAAAATTTCACAGTACTTTTGCTGCTTGGCAAGTTATTATTCTTATCTTCATTTCCTTTTTCAATTTTTTTTAAAAAATAAATTAAATGCCAATATTTTAATTTTAATAAGAAAAAAAAAAAAACAAACATCTTCCCAAAATATTTTTAACGACCGTTCTTGCTTCTAATTCTCCATAGAAAACGGTCAAAACGAAAGCTGCATTGACATCACACTTCACTCCAACACAAGCCCAAAGAAAATGAAACACAACAAATTAAAACAAAGACAACGAAAGAAAGCGACAACAACTTCGTCCAGACACGACGCCTTTTCTCACCGTCCACTGTTTTCTCCTCAACAAAAAGAGATTGATTTCCCTTTTCATGCCCCCATATCCATCAACACAGTAAAAAAAAAGCAAACCTTTGTGCCATTTTCTCCAAAACCAAACATTCCAAAATAACAAACAAATAAAAAGAAAACAGTAGAATAAAATTAACTCTCTCTTTTTTTTTTTTTTGCATTTCGCCTTCTATCTTTACAAAACAAGCAAACCATAACAAACCCAAATAAACATCACCCAACAAAACCAAAAATAAAAATAAAAAAGAGCATGAAACTGAAAAGAAAGAAAGAAAGAAAAGATTGATTAACAAGTCAGTTAGAAGCAGCTGCTGCTGCTGCAAGTAGTAGTAGTAGTGTATCCAAAATGGAAGAATGGAAGAAGAAGAGACTCACAAAAGACCACTTCATTCATCCCCTTCCTCTGATTGATAATAATAATAACAATAAACACTGTTTAATAAAACCTCTTCTTTTTTTTTTACCCTCTCTCATATTTTTTTGTTTATTTATACTTAGATAGCGTTAATTGGTGGTGGGTGCATTTTCAAAGCCAGAGAGCACCAGCTTCTTTGAGGAGAGGAACGAGGGTGCCGTTAATGTGGCAAGCCATGACTCGGTCCATGGTTCCGACAAGCTTGCCACCGATGAAGACGACAGGGACAACCGAGGGGGTTCCGAGGAGCCGCATGAGGGCGCGTTCGAGGTCCTTGCCTCTTGGATCCTCGTCCAGCTCGTGCACGGTCGGGTTCACGCCCATGCCGCAGAAGAGCCTCTTGATGGCGTGGCACATGCAGCACGTGCTCACGCTGAATATCACCACCGCGCTCTCCGACGCCAGCCTCTCTATCCGCTCCAGTGGGTCCCCCACCACCACCGCCGCCGCCGCGCTGTTCCGTGGGGCCCCCGCCACGTAGCTCCCCCACGACGCCGCTGCTGCTTGATAATGCATTCTCAGAAAGAATAATGTGAGTGATGAACGGTGCTAGCTAGCTAGAGAGAAGTTTTGAGAATGAATAAAATGGGGTTTGGTTTGGTTTGTGTTTGTTTGTGTGGGGAATGAGTGAGTGGAGGGGTGATATTTATAGAGGTAAATAACTGAACAAAACACTCAACATACACTGCTTTAGTGGATCATGTTGATGTTGTTGTATTAGGATTTTTTTAAAAGGAAAGAAAAATAAAAGAACACCCTAAATACTATTTAGACACTGGTGAAGAGATAAAATTAAGAAAAAAAATGGGTATTACTAATAATTATCTTTAGTAAATTGGTTAAGTAGTGAAAAAGAAATAAGTATTTATTGTGGAGATTATACAAGAGTGTAAAAAAAGTTTTGAGATAATATAATTTTGCATATTTTAATAAAAATATTTTTTCCTTTAGCCCTTAACCAATATTCTAACGATACTAATTAACATTTGCTAAAAAATATACTTCCTTAATAATGTTTGTTTTTTTTATAAGATCCAATCTATAATATTTTTAGCATGAATTATTTTTAGACTTAAAATATCCTCGTTATAAAAAGAAAGAGAAAGTATTAACAACAAGAATCATTTTAAAAAAAATTATAAATTTATTGTTATCAATTAAATTAATCACTTTTCTTAATCTTGATAAATTAGGTAATTAAATTTTATATATAAGAATGAAAGGAGTAAATATTATAAGATTTTTTATGTGTTAAAAAAAAGATAAAGAAAACATGTTGGTAGAAAACAAATAAAAAAATATTGATAAAATGTTTAAAATTAAAATATGTTCATATATCACTCCACTTTTAAAATAATAATGGGAGTGTGGTAGCTTGTGCTTTTTTACCGGAATATAATAATATGGAAAAGTTGGTCTCACTCTCTCATCACTACTCGTCACCTTATGCGATATAAGAGAGAGACAGGGTGTGATTATAAGTAACTACTTCTGATGAATGGAAATTTCCATTTTTCGTCTTTAGAGTGTCATAATCAATAATGAGGTTTATTTGCTTGAGGTTGAGACGGGCAGTTCTTCCTGTGGCCATGATTATGTTAGGGGAAAAGGGATTTATCAATAATGCTGTTTGCGTGAGACTTAGCTTGGGAGACAATATCAATTCTTTTCTTAGCTAGCCTACATATGTATTAAGGCTAAGGACAAAATAAAAGTAAGAAAGGAGTATAAGGATAAAATATGTAAATTAATATCATCTCATTTTTATAAATTGAAATTAAAATTTATTGGATGCAACTTCAATTTTTTTCAAGTAACATTCAAATCCTATTTGGTATACAACTCTTTTTTCAAGTTTTTCGTGATTTAATTTTGTAGTTTTAAAAACAATAACGTGCCATTGTCTAATAATATTAGAGAGACTTCTTTTATTAATATTTTTTTATCTAACAAATATCTTTCATTAGTGATAACTTTTTCTAATCAGATATCATTAGCATGACAAATAAAATTCTCTTTATATTTAACATAATTATATATTTAATATTTAAACTCGAGATTATTTAACCGAAACAATCTTACATTGATTGATGCAGGGGATTTGATGATATATTTTATAATTTTTTAAAAAAAAAAATAAGATTATTTATTTATTTGGTGGTATTATAAGGATGGAAGAAGAAAGAAAGGAAAAGGAAAAGGCTCTGTATTTCTGTTTCTTCCTATTCACACCTTCCTTCCCTCTTGCATCTGCTTTTCCTCACTTCCATTCCCTTCATTTCCTACTAGACAAATCGTGATTATTAGCTTTGCAATTTTCAAATTATCCATAAACTTTATATAGTACGTAATTGTACGAAGCCTAATATTAGCACGCCCTATTAAGACCTTAAATTTAACAAAAATGCATCCACATGCTAAATACGTCTTTTCCTTCTTTATATTGAATTAGACAGTAATTGAAAATATATCTATGCATATCTTTATATATATACACTGCTTGTTATTTAACTGTAATTCTGTTATATAATTACAATTTGTTTTATTTTATTTAAATTTAGTTATATTTTGATTCCATTGCGTTTTTCTGAGTACTACGTAATGTGGTTTTTTTTTTTATAAAAGCGTAAGAAACATTTTACAAAAAGAAAAAAAAATGATAATAATTAATACGTGCGAGTAATATAAATTACTTTTCGCATGATCTAACATAATTAAGTTAGAGTAGCATGGTGTATTTTAAAGGATAACGTATAAATTTATCTCGATTTTTAAACATCATAATATTATATACTTTCCTGATAACATAATGTTTTTTTAATTTCCTATAGTTATATGGATGAAGGGAAGTTAAAGTAATGTAAGAATTGATCAAAATGCATAAATTTATTATATGACTTTAATTTTTAATATACTATTGATATTGAAGTTATTTATTTTTTATATATGATAATCAAACTGAAGTTTGAATATGTGATCTTATATACACTATTCCAACTCCCAATCCGATATCCAAATTATTTTAATACAGTAGTATCAAATCTTATATTTGTTCAATATATTATGTAAATCACTACAAAAAAAAAAATATTACGTAAATCAAGCTACAATGCTGATATTTATTTTTTAAAAAAAAGGCCAAAATGCATTAAAGAAATTTATCAACGCATTTAATGATTTTTGTCAATCTTTTAAATTCATTATATGCGTTTTCTCTGAAAAAGTCTTCTGAATTTCTTATCGGCACAATCTACTTTAATTTGATTTCATAATTACGATATAATTAATGTTTTGACAAATGGATAACCCAAAAGTTGAGAAGAAGATCAGATGCAATGGAAGAGAGGGTCCCACTTATTACATGCTGCCTAATCTAAGTGTCATATCAACCAGGATCCTAAAATTCCAGTGTTTGTTAAAATTTTACTATTACAATTATATATACCTAGATAATCTGTATTTTTAATTTATTTGGGCGGCTTCTGCGTTAAATTCAATCAACTTTAGCTGAGAATAACTCATGACATAAATGAACTTTTGTCAACTTTAGATATTCTTTGATCGATCACAATCTTACTTAGTATCACAGACACAAAACACATACATATAGCTAAATTTGTAAGCTTATATATGTCCATTCCCAAGGCCAGTCACCTTTTTTTTCATATATAAATATATTTTATAAGCAAATGTCGACTAATATCTTTAGAGTATTAATTGAATTTTTTTAAAAAAATTACACTCTTTTATAATTTTCATAATAAATATATTTTTTCAATTTTTTAACCAATATTTTAAAAACATCGGTTAGTCCAACCCTATTTTATATTATGCCCCCTTAATATCTTTATACTCTTTTTCAGTGGGTTTTATTCTGGTTTTCACTTGACATGAGGATCAGTGGACGTGCGGAATAAGTGTCATTCTCTTATTCTTAGGAAACAGTAATAGTACGATGATCCAAAGTAAAATATTTATAAACCACATGGGATTTATTTGATTGGATTGTGTTAGGTGAGTTTCATGAGAATATTTGGTTTCATTTTTAAAATGCAGAAGAGGAAAATTTATATGCCCTATTATATTCTGCGTGGACTAGTAAGGCAAGATTTTATTTTTCCAAATCAATCAAGTTTTGTTTAAAAATTAATCTATAGTTAAGATTGTCTCTGCTTTTTGTACAAAAATAATTGCCTCTTTCTTTCTGGTTGAGGCCCTACTACTCCTGCCACTTAATTTGAATTTAGAAAACGGAAAGAAAGATAAAAGAGCATGAGTTAAGAATGATCATTTCAGTTCAGCCTCACAGATGATGAATTCAGTATCATCTATTTGTTTTTTGTTTTTTTTTTTTAAGTAAAGAAACACTAAGATTACAAAAATTATTATTTATAATCATACAGTATTACAGTGTTCGATCTAGCTAATTCGTTGTAATTTCTTAGCACCAGGGAAAAGTATTTAACTAAATGGGGCACATGCTTTGTTTGTTCCTTTGGCTTACATCATGCATGCATCACATGTGCCCAGAAATGTACACAGCAGGGTCCAATTTAAGACAGTGCCCTTTTCATCAATTTGGTTCAACACCCTCAATGAACGCATATTTTAAAATTTTCCAACAAGGATGCAAGTTTCTCTTTACTTTATTGTCTTTCCACTTTTTAAAAAAAATGGAAAAAAAAATATTACAAACTACAAAGTAGTTGTTAATTAATTACAAACATTAATGTAACTAGTCCTGCAGCATGCAAGAAGGGGATGTTACATGATGTTCCCTTTCACTGAAAAGAGAATGTTGTTCTTTTTAGTATTAATTTAGGGTCTTCCAATTCCAATAGCCTTTTATGCATATGGGAAGGGGAGAGGAGGAACAAAGACACAAATGGGCATGTTTTTTGGGGTGAGATTGAGAGGGGATTATGAAAAGGATGAGGGTGAGTGAGTGAGTGAGTGAGAGAGATTTATGGGTGAAGAAAAAGATAATGATATTATTCGATTGTTGTTGTCGGCTATTTTTTCTTTTCTCCACATAGATTAGTAGTATTATGAGTGCGTGACGTGTGTACTTGTATATGCAAAGGTGAAAGTAGATTGATATGAATTTCAATGAATCTTTCATTTGGGTCAGCCTTTAAACAAGGGGGAGTGTAGGTTGTAGAGTGGTCATGCTCAACAAAGCCTGGTGTCTGAAAAAAAATAGAGAGGATATGGCCAGTATAAGTCTCTCCTTTCCAGTGTCTGAAAAGTTTGAAAGGATTGAAATGCCACCACATACATATACTTCTTCTATATAGGTTATAACATTAATATAGGACTATATATTTTATTTACCTTTTGTTTGTTTCTTTAGCCCAAAGTTATTGGCAAAGCTTGATAATACTTAATAGAATTGAGGTCAAAAGTAAATTAGCGGTTTTAAAAGAAATAATTAATCAAGGGCCTAAGGATTCATTAAAAGTTGATATGACCCATACTCGAATGGGGAAGTGTGGTTTAAGTACTTGGGAGAGTTGATTCTTGGGATTTTTTACCCAGAGAGAAAGTGGATGAAAAGCAGGGTTCAATATAATAGTGTCTTACTTTTATTCTCAAGATTTTACCATTTCAGGTGAAACAAAGTAAAAGAGTGAGAAAAAAAACCTTGAAGGTAAGGAGTGCATAAGCTGGAAAACTTTACACGAACCGTCTCATCAACATGAAAACAGAATAGGGCCAATTATTTTTATATTTCTCTTTCTCTCTATGTATTCCTTCCTTTCTTCTTTGCACCAAGACGCAGGTCTTTTGTTCTTTTATGACCATAAAAAGGTTAAAACAAATAGAAAAGAATGAGTTGCAATCCATGCTACAGCATTTCAAAACTTTAGGTCCATCATTGGCTTAACAAATAATGAAAACTTCTCTTACGGTGATATGACATCATACAAATATAAATACTGGAAATTATTCAGTCTAGGTTTCGTATCTTTGCGTTAAATTCACTTCAAATGCTTTAATCATAATCACGTACGACTAATTCATATGTGCTAGTCTTTACACTTATACAATTAAAGGATACAAAATGACACCCAAAAAAATAATTACAGGATACAAAATACATTTAATAAGAAATATATGCCTCATCTTGGTATAAAATACCAGCTGTGACCGCGACTTAGTGCTAAGATCATGAATTGTGAGTAGAAATATAGGGTTAAAAAAATGAGAAAGTAGAATATTTTTTAAATAGACTACAAATATCCTCCATTAGAAGCAAATTTTCTTCTGAGTATTTAATTCAGTTACTTACCTGGAACTTAACTTTGTGATCCTTAGTTAAGTTGGAACCACTCCACCAATTAGCATAAAAGTCATTTTTTAGGACAAATAACATAAAACTCATTTCTTTTTGGATTATTATGTTATTTGTGTAAAATATATATTTGTAAGTTTAGTCAATTACAAATTTTATTGGAAGACCTGAATGATTATTTTTAATAGAATTAATCTTTTTTATTTATAAGACTCAAATTAAAAAATTTGGTTAAAAAATTGGAGCCAAGTTTCATCATATTAAGAAATGCTAGTCATTTCTAACATAATAGTGTAAATATTCTTGATATTTTTTAAACTCCTGAAAAAAGTGTTGAAAAACATGTGATGAAGTGAAGAAGAAAAAAAGAGGTTTTTAGACATGTTGGGAAATGGAAGGTTTAGTTATGGGATGAAGAAGAAGGAATTAATGTGAATGATAATGGTTGTTGGGGAAGGTAATGGCACACAGGAACATGTGGCCGCAGAAATCCGGAGTTACTGTTCTGGTCTGCTCACGACAACCCAATTGCGTGTCGGCCATTTCTTCCTAAAACTCATCTCTGTTGTTTCTTTCTCAATTGCCTAACCACAACAATAAAATAAATAAATGAAAATTGTAGCGGCTATTGATATGAAGATTAGCATCCGCGTTCGGCTAATTATGGTGATCCTATTCCTCGTGATAGCATATGTAGCATCAGCCATCAGTTGCTGAATATGTTCCTAGTTTTAACTTTTAATAGCTTATCATTCAATCCTTAGTATGACTAGTGAATATTAACAAAGTCTTCAATAGGCTTAATCATAGATACTTTTAGGGAGATGTAAGGCATATTTGATTTAGATAGAATCACATTTCACAAAAGTAGTTAAATGAGAAGATATAAAATTCATCTGATGCTTCAAAAGATCATTTTTAAGAATAAAGGGACAAAGGGAGGAATAGGTCTCATGTTCAAATTGTCCTAATAAAAAAGAATTATAATTAAATTATAATATATATACAAAATTAATTTCTATTTTTAAAAATTGTTTTTAGTTTTGAAAAAAAAAACAAATATACTCATACCACTGGCGTGTCTCTTTACATGCAACACCGTTTCATATGACTGCGTCTTTTAATTAGGACCACAAAGTAGGAAAAAAAAGGTGGAAAAAAGTATCGCTCAACTACTTTTGTTAATACTTGTTTTAAAAAAAATAGTATTTAATAGATTTTAGATGAAAAATGATTGCACTAAAAAAGGATGAAAAATAATTGTTGAATAGCATAAAATTATTTAAGAAAAAAACAGTTTTAAAAGACCAAAATTTAAAAAGGTAATAAAAGAGGCCCAAATATTCTTGCTTTGTTCCTTCCAATTCAATTTATTCTGTAAAGACTGTGAGCATTGTAGGCGGGGGAATATATTGTATATGTTCTTTTATTATGAAAATGTTTTTGTTGTGATTATCATGATCGATATAATAGTCAATTCTCTTTTATCTCTTTATTTAAAAATAAAATACTTGTATAATCTTATCATACCTGTCACGAATTTCACTATCCATCTCGTTTAAGCAAATAATAAGTAGGCGTGTTTTAATTAAAATTGTGATTTTTTTAAATTAACGAGTGTAAAAATAATTAGAGTTTGGTGATTTTAATGTAAGAAAGGAAATTTAAAAGTAATATAAAATTTGAGAATATTAAAGTTAGGTTTATTTTCTTAAAAAATATAATAGAAAATACTTACTTTAATTTTAAGAATAACAAAGCATAGGTGAATATGCCGAAGTCTGTAAATACTTATAAAACTTTGACTCGCATGCACACGACAAAAGTCTGCTTGTTTGCAAGCCAAAAACTTTAAAAAAAAAATTTAACGGAAGAAAAAATTCACATATTAAAATTCACCAGAAGGAAATGACATAAAGTTGCTTGAATAAGCATTATTACTTATAATAGTTCCTTAACACGTTTTTTTAAGTATGGTAAGATTTGTAAAATTAATTTATAAGTCACCACTTTAACAACTTTAATTAATATTGAAGTGAATTTTTATGTAAAATATTTAAGGTTATGTACAATCATAATACTTACAAAATTAAGGTAAACAATTTAACTAAATAACTATGCGTCTTAGATGTTGTTAGTTATCTTGGTTAATAAAACAAATAATCTACAAGTACAATTGAATTGATAAACATTAATTTAGATGCACACTATCAATTATTATTTAAAATTTTAATGTCTCTGTATATATTGATATTGATGATGAACTATTAAGTACTAGTACTGTAACTTCTTACACATTTATAATTAAAATGTTAAATACTAAAATTATTTGATAATAATACTACTAATTGAAATTATATGCATGCATACTGACACAAACTAACGACGAGTTGAAACAAAAACTCAATGAAAGATAGGGACTCAAGTAAGACAGTGTTTGGTTTATTTTATATTTAGATTTAGTTTTTCTGGTTAGTACTTTTTTTTACATTGGTCTATAAGAAAATTTTATTGAACACTTTAATATATTAATAATTATAAAGATACTATTTTATTTTTTAAAAATAAAACAAGAAAGTATTTATATTAAATACAAAATAAATAAAAGTGTAAGTGGTTTTTTAATTTATTTATTTTGCAAATCCAAAGAAGTGGTAGAGTGTGAATTGGGAGACAAGCATGGTTGGAATTCCAGATAAGCGTGGGAGTGAGAGTGGAAAGTACAGAGTCGCGCGGCGCACAAACAGAAGAATGGATGCACTTCTGATTTGAGGCTTTACTTGAAGTGACTTGAGACTCAGTGTAAGGACACACACCACTTCACTTCCCACGAATGATTGAATATATTATTATTAACATTAACAAATAATCTTAACTCGTTTTCCTACATTTTGGTGTTTTTGTTTTATTATGTAACAAGATATGTAAAATATATATTGATTTTGCTGATAATTATACTCCGAAAAAAAATAGTATTATCTATGAATAAGATCTAATTAATTAAAGGATTAGGGTTATATTTAGTAAAATTAATTAAAAAATTAATTGGTAATTGAAAATTAGAAGTTGAAAAATTAATTTATTAAGTTGTAAATATTAAGTAAAATCAATTGTTAAAATAATTGAAAAGTCATAAAGTAATAAAATCATGATTTATATTTAAAAAATAAAAAAAATTGATAAATTTATTAAGGATAAAGAAAGAAGAAAATATAAAAAGTTAGAAGTTAATGTTTTAAAAAATACAACTTCAAGTAACATTACAAAAATACTAGAAACTACTAAGAAGCAACTCAAAAAATTTATTTACGAAACAATCAAACAAGTTTTTTGGCTAGTAAAAAAAGTTAAAAGTTAGCTAAAATATTTTTTTCAAACATAGCCTAAGATAAGTAGTTAATGTACTTTCCTTGGTCTCAAATATAAGAAGAAGAAAATATGACATAAAACAACAACAACAACAACGCCTTATCCCACTAGGTGGGGTCGGCTACATGGATCAACTTCCGTCATAATGTTCTATCAAGTACCATACTTCTATCCAAATTATTAAGTTCGAGATCCTTTTTGATAACCTCTCTTATAGTCTTTTTGGGTCTTCCTCTGCCTCGAATTGTTTGCCTTCTCTCCATCTGGTCTACTCTCCTCACTACAAAGTCTACCGGTCTTCTCTCTACATGCCCAAACCACCTAAGTCTATTTTCCACCATCTTCTCTACAATAGGCGCTACTCCAACCCTCTCTCTAATAGCTTCGTTTCTAATTTTATCCTGTCGAGTCTTACCACACATCCACCGCAACATCCTCATCTCCGCTACACCTACTTTATTCTCATGTAGGCTCTTGATCGCCCAACATTCTGTTCCGTACAAAATCGCCGGTCTTACCGCAGTCCGATAAAACTTTCCCTTTAGCTTGATCGGTACCTTTGCATCACATAACACCCCCGATGCTTTTCTCCATTTCATCCATCCTGCTTGAATGCGATGATTCACATCCCCTTCAATTTCTCCATCATCCTGTATTACAGACCCAAGATATTTAAACCGTGTGACTTGAGGGATAATATGGTCTCCTATTTTCACCTCTGAGTTAGAAACCCTCCTTCTTTTGTTGAACTTACATTCCATATACTCCGATTTGCTTCTGTTTAGGCGAAAACCATGTGTTTCTAGAGCTCGTCTCCAAGTTTCCAACCTCTCATTCAACTCCTCCCTCGACTCTCCAAGGAGGACTATGTCATCTGCAAAAAGCATGCATCTCGGCGCTATCTCTTGGATTTGTTCCGTGAGGACATCCAGAATTAAGGTAAAAAGGTAGGGGCTAAGGGTTGACCCTTGATGCAAACCAATTGTGATGGGAAAATCGTCTGACTCTCCACCCTGCAAAAATATGACATACTAATTTAAAAAGTTAGTTAACCATATTTAATTACATTAATTTCAATTAAAAATATTTTTTTCAACTTATCTCTCATTGAAACTTGGTACTAAGGATAAAAAAAAATTAATAAAACTAACACCTCAACTGAATGAAGGATATTTTAAAGATAATAACACTAAATAAGGTAAAATTAGTTGAAATTTTCATACATGTATTTTTTTCTTATATTTGAGACCAGAGATAGTAGTTTATAATAATAAATAGCTTGAATTTATACATTTTTTCAAAACTATCATTGCAATTAATGTTCTTTTCTCTCTTCTACTCCCTCCAATATTGAATACTCTATCCCAAATTTAAAATAATGTTTGCTCGTTTTTATAAGACTCAATTTATAATATTTTTTGCATTAATTATTTTTGGACTAGAGAATACCCTCCATTAAAAGAATAAAGAGAATGTATTGAAAAATCATTAGAAGAGACAGAAATATTAATGACAAGGATAGTTTTAGAAAAAAAATTATAAATTTAAGACAAATTTATTGTTATCTACTAAATTAACCACTTTTCTTAATATTTATGAATTAAGTAATTGAGTCTTATATATATATGAACAAATGGAGTATTCTACTAAGCAACAAAAGTTCATTTTTTTGTCTCAAATATAAATAAATCGCAATTACCTATGTTTTATTTAATGAGACTATCTCTAAAATAATATTCATTTATTAAGGTCAAATACATTATTTATTCTTGATATCAAGTTTCATTAAATAATAGTTTGAGAAAATGTATATTTTTAAGAGTCTTGTTAACGAGTGTCCTTAAGACATTAATAAAAAAATTAAAACAAGAAAATATTTATTGTGGAGATCATAAGAAAATATAAAAAAATTTCATGGGCAATGAATTTTGCGCATCCCAATAATTTTTTCTCGTTTTATTTTCTTAACCAATGCCCTAAGGGTATTAGTTAACATTTTCTCATTTTTAATTGAAAATAACATAATTTAATAAAGCTAATTAATTTTTTTTAATAAGTGTGAAATATGTATTTTCTTGCTTATAATTGAGATCAAAAGGAGTATGCATTTATCAATACAATATCTTTCTTCTTTTAATTAGAGGTACTTTAATCTAAAAATAATAAATGCATGAGCTAATATAGATTGAGTCTTATATAAAAGAACAAACAAGTTTAAAAAATTTGGTCTTATAAATAAAAACATGAGGTAGTAATATATATATATTTTTTAATTAGAGGTACCTTAGGGACCACATAATAATTTTAGATTTTGGAGGAATGAAAATCGAAGAAATTTTTTTTATAGGGACTATAACAAAATTTGCTCATTTAATTTTATAGGATATTAAAAACAATAATTATAAATTTTGGAGGGATGAAAAAATAAGAAAAAACTTATAGAGATCAAAATTAAAATACACTCATTTTGTAAAAATTAAAAATATACTTAAATCATTATTAGATATACATCACATTTTTGAACTGTGTAGATAAAATCCAGAGAGAGAATAGAAGATAATAAAGAAAAATGATAAATAGTGTGGTAAGTGTAGGGCAAGGAGAGTGAGGGATAAAAGGAAAAATAGGTGTGAAAGTGATATAAAAGAAAAAAATATTATCTGGGTTAAATAATTTTTGTCCCTCCATTATTTCAAATTCGACCGGTTTTGATTCCTCGTTATGTTTTCGTTAGTATTTTCCTATACCCGATGTTAAATTGAATCAATTATGTGTTGTGTCAAATGGAATATAACATCAGTGTCACATGACACACTTACACGATTCACCGCATGATATCGATCTAATCAATTAATATTATTTTAAACTTCTAATTAAACAGTTGAATAAAAATAAAATTTTCTTTTAAAAAAGTGAATAGTTAAGACACAATAAGGGAGTATTATACTTTGTGTATGGATATAAGTATAACATAGTGAGTGGAGCTAAGTGATTGGTAATGAAGATAATCCAACTCGTAGGTTATCCATGGAAATAGTTGATGCTGACTGAGGCAATAAGGACCCACCATTTAAGAAGAAGAAGAAGAAAGAGAGCAACATCACAATGTTCCTAGCCGTAGGCTAATTAGGATGTTGCCTTGCACTGTCTATATGTCTCCTTAGCCACTTTGATTTGATCATTCAATTTTTATATTTTTTAAATTCATTTGGATTTGTGATATATATATACCCAGCAGACAGGGTTTTGCACACTTGACACAATCACAGCACGCCCTCAAGTTAATTAAAACATTTGCTTGCTATGTTACATTATTCTCTCTCTCACACACGTACATAAACAATGAAAGAGACAGAAACCCAAAGAAAAAGACACGCCCATACGTAGAAAAATAATGGTGTCGTCATGGCGATGATTTGTGAGAAGCAAAGTCTGACGCAAACCCAACCTTTGTTTTGAAGACTAGGGAAAAAGTAGGACCAAATCAAACCCTAGTTCGTTTGCAATTCAAACACTCTCCTCTGGTTGAGCCATTAAAGCAAGAGACATGACGGCTTTTCTCAGCTTTTGTTCCTCAACTTTCCTTACCAGCTGACGTTAGCCCAACGTTGACTGCTTTTTCTCATACCCCATTTGTTTTTTTATTTATTTATTCACTTCTTCCAAAAACACATACTATAGTATAGTAGAATTGTAGCATTGTTTTTAAATCCTAATTAATATATCATATTATACATTTATCTTCTTTTATATTTTCTTATGCTTAAAAATCAAGATTTAAATCTTCACTCAAAATAATATCAACATTGAATATTTGATAGTATCTCAAATAGTCTTTGAAAAAGGATATATACTATATATATGAAAACAAAAAAATTAAACTAATAATTCACAACAATTAAAAGGATAATTAATATTGTGGCAAAATAATTTTAAAAAAACTCATAATAGTATAGTACTACAATTATTTATAGTCACATTTTTCAATTATCATTTTTCATATTTATTATTTGTTCAAAGTGAATATAGCATTGAGAGTGTGAAGAAAAGAAGATATTTATCCTATATTATTACATGGCTCTTTGCACTTTGTGTTTGTCGTTTTCACTTTGAACAGCAACAACAGCATGCAACACCAGCACCCAAGAAACTGAGCAGAGAAGAACAAGTTCCATTCCTATAATAATCCTGAGAGAGTGAGAGAGGGGGCTTCAACACCCAATGCCATGTCCATGCCCCTCTTATTTTTAGGAACCTAATATCCACTTTTTCAGAATTAAATAAACGATGTGTGTCTTTTCCACATCTCTTTTCTTAATGACTTAATTTTATTGCACCATAACATAGTATAAAGCAATTTAAGTCATGTTGTGTGTGTGTGTGTAATGTAATGTAATGTATCGGTGTTGGGATCTGGCGGTGCTTTTGTCTCACCTTGTGTTTCCACACTGTCACTCAGTTTCACTGTTTCAGGGTATGTCTGTCTGTCCCATCATGTGCTGTTTGGGAACCCAAATTATCATATCCTCCTCATTCCGGATTGGTGCACTTCCCTTTCACTGAAACAAAATGGTGCTCATTTTCTCAGACAATTAATAAACTTTCTCTTTCGTCGTTTTAGAACTTCAAAAACATTACCATCCATTTTGAACACCATGTCTTATATATGTCTTATAGTATATTTAGTTCAAGCCTGCAGCAGGGACGCATGCATGCATGGCACATGCTATGCTCAAATACATGAATTTATATATATATATATATATATATATATATATATATATATATAGCACACATGCACACAAATTTAAAGGAGCAAGGTACATATATAAATAACTACATATATATTAATTCTTTTGAGTTTTATTTATTTGTAAACCAATGGAAACCAAAAGGGACTTTTTTTGTCAGGTAAAGGATTCTACTTGACCAGTTGAAGAAAGTAAGGGAGAGAGAAAAGGGAGGGCTAGGATATAGGGATCACTATATATAGATAGATACATTACATATACACATCTTTAGGGTGGGACTTGACTTGAGAGAAAAAGGTATTGGTCACTCTCTTATTTTGTATATCCCCAACAAACTTTTGTTACATTTTTCAACAGCTTTTTTTTTTTTTTTTCTCATATGGGTTTGGTCCTAGATATTAGTAACCCTTGAAAGCAAGTTATAATCCCCAAACTCATGGGAACTCTCACATTTGACCCTTGTTTGACTAAAGAAAAAAGGGTGTAGATAGATAACCTTGATGACGGTCAAATTAAGACTTAAAGGACTATGATGTTTCTTTATGCTGTCCATGTTATGTTATGATCAGAGAGTGTGGAGTGGACAATGCTCTCTCTAGTCCCTGCATGCCTTCTGCCATATCCACTAACTCTTCTACTTCACCTTGCTTTTAGGCTTTTACTTTCTTCACTGTTCAAAGTGTTCAAACTAAGTGTGACATGTATGGGAATAATAATACACATTGCCATTCTCACGTCATTGACACGTGATGGTTTCATCACCATGCATCCTTCGTATATATAGTAAGGTTTATATTTGCATCAATCAAGTAATGCTTGTTTGTTTCATGATAATGAAACCACAAAATCCTTTTAATATATATATATATATATATATATATATATATAGTAAAAGAGATAGACATTTGTGAATCAGAAATAGATCCTCTCCATTTCTTCCATTTTTATAAGTTTTTTTAAGAATAAATCAAATAGAGATGATGCACACTTTATGTATTTTCGCGAAAGCTTAATAATGATGAAAAAATGAAGAGAAAAAAAAAAAAACAAAGAGGATCCAAACCCTTGTGATGAATCTAAGTAGTACAGACTTAACCCATATATGTCGTATGCGTCTCTAGTTTTTTTTTTATCAGCATATGCGTGTCTACTGACATTTTAGTATAAATCAATTAAATACTAACATTATACTTAGTTTAAGATAATATTTTTATTTTAAATTTTATTCATGATTAAAAAATGTTATATTACTTTCATCTTATTTTATATTTTTAAAAATTGCGATATAAATATTATAAATAATAAAAGATTATTTTTATAATTTGAATTTATATAAAGTTTTTAAAATATATAAAATAAAGTGATATGCTTATAATTATGAATAAAATAAAAATGATTTTTGAAATCAAATATATCTTTATAACCTTTGACATGGTGTAACCTTTTTTTTTTGGACGATGAATACCTGTATTCATTTGGTATGCAAATTAAAAGATTTTTTTTACCTACCTATAAGTGTCTCTAAAATATGCTCAAACTTCTTCTAGCCAAACCAATATTTTTAATATAAGGATAAAAAAAATACAATAAAAATACAATTTTGTTGTATAATTTTACAACAGAATTGTATTTGTTATACTATTTAATTTTCGTCCTCAATTTGTGCAATGAAAACATAATTTGTTACAAATTTACAACAAAATTGTGTTTTCGTGAGAATAGTAATTTTGGAATAACATGAGAATCTACCCACATGATAGTTTAAATAACACTTCTGGTAGTGCCAATAGTAGCTTCCTAATTTCCGTCCCTTGACTCTAGATGTGCATCACCATAGCATGCAAATAGTTGCTCTTGGTGCGTTTTAACATAGAAAATGGTTCAAACATGGATCACAAATGAAAACCCAAACACGCACAGAGAAGTACCAAGAAGAGTTTAAAATATTGGTGATATTAGAAAAAAATCGGGTGAGAATAATAATATGCCCATATAAGTTCTTACATTCTTTAACTCGTCAAGTAACAATAACCGTTTTTTCTTCCTAAGATGACACACTGCAGCATATCACCAATAATCCATTTTAAGTTCTGAACTTCATAACACTGTTTTGTCACAAAACAACACTCAAAACGTAGGACCCATAAATATTTTCTAATTTCTCATATTCGAAAGTTTTGTTATCGGAAAATATTAATTGTTGGAATGATAATTTTGTTAGTAGAGGGAATTGAATGCAATATTTTTCCCTTCTTTTCTCCTTTAATCATCCAACTCATCTTATATCTCCTCATCTTTGAAATGCCTTTTAAGATTTAAATTTTCATCCGTACGAGTTTATGCTATTAAGATTTTGATTTTTTTTCCAAAGACCATTAATAAGTTAAACTATAAGATCGTTTGTCCATTTGAATAAAAATTACAAGAACTAAAATATGCATAAAATAATTGAAATATCAAATCAAGATTAAAACAAAAAAATTAAATTATAGAGACTAAAATAATCTTTAAGTTTTTTTTATAACTAATTTGTAACTCAAACTTTTTTAACTTCTGGGCCATTTATATTGGTATTGGTATTGCCGGGAATCAAGGCTAATGAAATTTTGGGTGTTGCTAGGTGCACCCAGCATTTTTAAAATACCAAAATTGTCCGTATTTTTTTTCGCATTTGTGATGGGTGTGCGTGAGGATGGTTCATAAATCGTAAGGATCAAGTTGATCCGTATGTTGATATTAAGCATATACCAACTTGATCCGTAAGCCTTTTATGGATCAAGTTAATTCGTAAAAGGCTTACGGATCAACTTGATTCATAAGCCTTTTATGGAACAACATGGATCAACTTGATCCGTAGAAGCCTTACGAATTAACTTGATCTGTAAAAGGTTTATAGATCAAAGTTATTTTCCTCATTTCATCGTAAGTGTTGGGTGCACCTAATTACACCCCGAAATTTTTTGGTTGCATCTGATTCGCAGGTGGCATAGAGAATGGTTGTCATTCGTCACATAACTGCTTTAGCCTTGTTCAAAGCCAGATTCCATTAATGTTGCTGGTGGCAATCTGGAATAGTCTCATCATGCCTTGAGTTAAGCGAACCCAAGTGATGGACAAGTTGGTCAACAATGGAATGCCTCTAGTTGAGAATTTGATAGTTTATGATCATGTAATTCCTTCAATTCATGTTGTCATTCGGCCGATGTAAACTCTATTTGTTTCCCACGTGGGTTTTAATTTATCGTTCTAGGGGCGCACGGCCCCTTCCATTCAAAAAAAAAAAACCTCATAATATGATTGAAAACTTATTTAAAGAAACAATCTCTTTGTGTGAGAGCATCTACAATAAAAATTGTTGCTTAATAAAAATATATTATCTTGGTATGTCACATGTGATTTTAAGTTGCTTAAAATTTGAGTTACTTATATAAATAATTATTGTTCATGGATTGCTTAACTTTATATTAAATATAGGAAAAAGAAATAAAACATTTGTGACTTAAACAACTTGTTAATCAAAATACCCACGGAAGAGAAAATTAATTGAGTTGTTTAAGATTGAGATGACATAAGTTGAATTGCTTATATGAACACCAATGGAGATGTAAAAAGAAACTTTAATTAAAGTTTTTTATAGCTCTTAATTAAAGTTATTAACTCAAAAATAAACTAATCTAAGCACGTAAACTCAATTGCAAATTGCAAGGGGTTGCTTTACGAATTCCGTTCCTTTACCATCATAGCCGAAATCCATCTATGTCCTCGGGACCTCAGATTAATCTAAAGTTCATATCATCATAAACATAATGGGGGGTTGCTGTTGGCCCCAACAGCATTGCTATTAGTCCCACCCACATTTTTTAATTTCCAAAACTATCTTTCCCCACATTGTACCGTGAAATCATACTTCTATTGTGTAATTTATTTTACATCCCCACAATGACACAAGGACACAAACATAGTTTCGTTATATTAATTATTAAAACGGAATCATATAATCATTGAGTACCTTTGCACACCTCAACCCAAACAGCACCTTCACTCAGAGTCGTTGGCGTGCCTCCACCTGCACCACCATGCCACTGCAGGTTGGGGATGCTCCAGTATCCACAACCTTTCACCATCGTCAAAAAGTAGCATCGTGAATGTCACCGCATCAAACTCATCGAGAAGGAGAAGCAGGGTGGTTTTTGGACCCAGTGGTGCAGGGGTGGTTTTGCAGTGGCCACGAGGCTGGAGTCAGGAGCAACATTGAGTTCAGATTTGGCCAGAGTGGGATATGTGCAGTGAGGAGGTTGTGCGCAGATCTGGTCGGTGTGGGGGGGTGTGCAGTGCTTTTGGCATTTGGTGAGTGGTGGTGGTACACAACAAGGAGGTGGTCGCGGTGATGATGGCTGCATGTGGGGGTGATGGGTTGGGAGAGAAGGTGAAGGGAAGAGGGAAGGGTAAGAAATTCTTTTTTCTCCTTATTTTAGAGGACAATAGCAATAAGGTTATGGTCAATATCAATTCCCAACATAATTTACACGGAAATTTCTAAACTTAAATATAACAAATCTTGTCATGTATATCATAAATAAAAACAATGTTCAGAACTAACCGGACCCTCAATGCATAGTTTTGGCTCCAGCACAACATCTAAATCCATAAAATACAACCATATGGTCTGTACATATAACACATCATCAGAGAAGATGCAGATTTTTAGGTGTGCAAGCTGGCTTTGACTGATGTCGAATTACTAACGTCATGCCTACAACCCTCTAAAACCACACAACATCTAATAAGCCACAAGGCAATCATAAAATGCTAAGTTTTACTGTAAGATTAAAAAAAAAACCTACTCAACAATAGTACAAACCCGTTATCCTCGGTGCAACACAACGAAATTATTCTAACTCCAGGAAATTACTACCAGCCAACAACTAAAGTTACAAAGCACTTACTGTGCACACCTGACTGTAGAAGAATCAGATTACCATAGCAAGGTTATGGGTGGAGGTATGAAGGCTTTTTCTAAGCAACCTTAGGCCAAGAAGATCTAGGACGGGGATTTTATTGTCGAGATATTGGGGCCATAGGCATTGATGAGGGCTGATTATAGTAATTTCCATCTGTGCCCTGAAAACCCTGATATGTACCCATTGGAGGAGGGGTAAAAGAAGAAACACCATTCAGGGAAGGCCCAACACCCGGATAGGCTGCCATTGATGGCTGTTGTGCCACACCATAGCCATATGCCATACTACTAATGGATCCGGCAGTCTGCATGAACTGCGGCACAGGGTACTGTGACATTGGTGGTGGTGGTGGCGGCAAAGGGGGAGGTGATGAAGAGGGTGGAGGTGGTGGTTCGCTGGGAGTAGATTGCTGGTTGGTTGTGGGTGCATTGTGTTGAATAGACTCAGAAAGTGGAAAGGGAGGAAGTGGTTGCTGAGGATTCTGAGATGGTATAAAAGATGGCTGCTGGTCATTCTCGAGCTTGGTCCTCTTCTCAGAGTGATAATCTGCAGAAGATTCTTTCATTGGATTGCCTATCACACCTTCGGATGCTAGAGAGGACAGCACAAAAGATAGCATCTGCGCGGAGGATGTTGAAGCAGTCAGTTTTGCTGCCACTGCAGCAGCTGCAGACTTGCGTGGATCTTCCTCAATGTGTCCAGTTTTTTGAGAAAATGACACTTGTGGTGTGTACATTAATGGAGCTGATTGCTCCCTTTCACTAGAAATACTTAAACTTGCGGGAGTCATGGAGGTTTGAATTTCCTTTGAGCTCTGCTCAGCTAATGACTGAATGTTGTTGCCATTCAATAACTGTTGGCAGGTGTTAGTTGCCCGTTCTGACTGAACATGTGCAGCCTGAATTGTTAAGAACATAAGCATCAAATATAAGAGAAACCATGCTTACATCAAAGTAACAATGCCAATAAAAATACACGGAAAAAAAGAAAGTAATTTACTTCCCCCGTCCCCAGTTGACAATGGTGAAAGAAAATATACACCCCACCCATCTGTTAGAATTAACAGTTTAACACTACAAATAAAAAATATAACAAAAGCCATACTATTTTAAAAACAGTGTGGGTATCCTTCCTAAATAAAAATCCAATTGCAACATTATTTTTTAATAACGTCAAAATTATATATTAGTCAATAGAATTATCCATGATTCTTCACCTATCAATTTAGGCTTTTGGGATAGTTAGTACATAACGATAACATAGTATTTGGGATAGTTAGTACATAGCGATAACATGGTATCAAAATAAGTCTATTCAACCAAGTAATAAACAACTTGATACTTGCCGCCACCCTACACCTCTTTCTAATGAAAATGTGAGTTTCAGCAAAAGGTAGAGTCATAAACAAGTGAATAGATGGGCAAAAAGATTTCTGAATAGCTTAAAATCCTCTCTGCCTGATTCAATATATATACAAGGTTTATATATTGGGAAATTACTAACGTAAGGAACCAACGAGAACTAATTATACATGGAATATATTTTTTAATTCTATTAGGAATATATACATAGCCCATAGATAGGAGATATATAATTAAACCTGCCCCCCGTCTCTCAATCTAATATGTACCAAGTTTGTTACACACGAACTGGCTTAGAGGAGCCCAAATAGACCACAAGGATATATGCAAATTGATTGCTAGAGTTAACAAAATGGCGATTTCCTTGGGCTTGGGGATAAATTTCTCACTATTTGTTAGATTACATTTATCTTTACATTATCTTGTATTTATTATTACATAGAAACTTATGATTCCAATTGATATGTAATTGCCTAATAATCGGTAATTGATTGATATGTAATCAATATTGATTCTGATTTCTCCATTATAAATAAAGATGTCATGTGGTCATCTAAGATGCACTACAATACAGTAAACATTGTCTTATACTATTAAATGACAATCAGTTTATATATGCTCTGTCCTTGCATAAAATATTGGATTTGATGTATGTGTAAAGCTGCTTGATTATCACAATATAGCTCCACTTGATCAACATTCACATACTTTAAATCACGGAGTAATTATTTCATCTAAGTTTGCAAGTGACCATTGTCATAGCTCGACAGTTAGCCTCTCCAGAGGACTGAGCAACCAAATTTTGCTTTTTAAATTTCCAAGATTACCAACAAAGAATCAGATTCCTGGGGTAGACTGGCTACCAATAGACGAGCCAGCCTATTACATTGGTATATGAAATAATAAGAGAAGGTGGGAATCTTTTATTGAATGATAAACAAAACCTTAGCTCTGTTGTCAATGCGAGTGCAACCCAAGGGTGATCAATACAAGTTCAATCCCAGAGAAATTAGAGAGAATCCAAGGTACCAAAATATTTCCCTTCATCATGGTCTTCTTCTAAGCCCTACCTCGGTCTCAAGACCCTTTTCTCACAGCTTCCTCAGATGCTGATTGGGGTTCAGACCCAGAAAATCTACCTCTGCCTCATGTATTTACCTTGGTTCAAATCTAATTTCTTGGTGATCCAAGAAGCAAACACTTGTTGCAAGATCCAACACAAGCTGAATACAGGACTTCAGCTAACAAAGTTGCTTAAGTTCTTTGAATTCAGTCTTTCCTTACTGAATTACAAGTGCCTTTTTCAAGACCAATTTTCCTATGTGATAACCTAAGCACTGTTTCATTGTCCCACAATCCTGTTCTCCATGCAAAATCTAAACACATGGCACTTGATATTTTCTCAGGGAGAAAGACCTAAAAAAATCTGTGTTATAAACTTAGGGTCTTTGATATGTTCTCAATTCCTCAACCACCCTGGTTTTAGGGGGGAATATTAGAGACACTCACTTTATACTTTATGTGCATTTATGTTTTTACTGTAATTTTACTTACATTTCTTCCGTTACAGAGTTAGTTAGATTATCAATTGACAGTTAGTCTGTTAGTTGTTGACTCAACAGTGAGACATATAACTTAGTTATATAAGACTTCACCCTCTGTTCTGTTTCTTTAATGATAGTTTGACAGATTTAGTTCATCTCTCCTTCATCTTTCTCTGAATTCTATTAGGGACTTCTCTCACCCCTGTGCAGTCCCTCATTTCAAAGCTGAACTTAATTTTTGCTCTTAAACATCTTCGGAGTGTGGACTACTTAGGAATTGAGGTGAAGCATCTTCGAGATGGGTCTCTTTTGCTGTTGCAAGGCAAGTAAATCAGAGACCTACAGAAAGTTGGTATGACTGATGCAAAGGGCATTCCTAATATATTCTATCTTGACCTTATCTCTAGCCGATGTGTGACTTGGGTTTTTTCCAATATGACTTCTGGTCTCAAGTAGTCTCGACATGGGTCTGATTATAAGAACCAACAAAGGGCATTCCTACCCCTATGACTTCAGGTCTCAAATTGTCTTGACATGGGTCTAATTATATGGATCAGCCCCACATTATCAATCTATTGTTGGGGCTCTTCAATACATCACAGTGAAATGACCTGAGATCAGTCAGTGTCAATGAAGTCTGACAACCCCTGGAAACTCACTGGAAGGCAGCCGAGAGAATTTTCAGGTACCTACAGGAACCACTATGGGCTTCTCTGCTGCAGCCATGTTACCCAGACACTATATGCAATATATGTGTATTGTGATGCTGACTGGGCATCACATATCGATGACAGACACTCAACCTCTGGTGCATGCATTTTACCTTGACCCTAACCTGAATTCTTGGTGGTCCAAGAAACATACATTAGTAGTTAAATCCAGTGCTGAAGCAGAATACAGGAGTCTTCTAGCTGCTGCCTCTGAAATTCATGTTCCTTGCTTAGCGAACTTCATGTTCCTTGCTCTGCCCCTGGCATCTACGGCAACAATCAAAGCACAGTTGCTCTTTAGTCATAATCCCATCCTGCCCTCTCGAATCAAACATATGGAGTTGGATATTGCTAGAGAAAAGGTCCTTGATAACTCACTAACTGTCACGCATGTACCAGCACTTGATCAGACTGCTGATATTCTTACAAAGCCTTTGTCTCAACTCAGATTCTCTACTGTAAGAGACAAACTCAGAGTGATTAGTACCTTTCAACCACCCGTGTTTGAAGGAGGAATGTTAGAGTATACGCTGTAATAGTATCTTGTGACTCAATAAACTTTTCTGTTCTACGAATTCTCCTTTTCTCTCACACTTCTACACTTGATTATAGTGATACATTTCCTCTAGTAGCTAAGATGGCTTCTATTTGGATATTTCTTTCCATAAAAACTACACGGTCAAAGATACCTGAATAAGGAATCAAAGACAATGGACTATCCCCAGTATGAAGGATACAAATTGTAACTTACCTGTACAAGCAATAGTGGTAGTGGAGAACAAAATTTGTTTGGCTGCCTTTAATTGGAAACACATAGGTTTATTAAGAAATCCATTAAGGGTATCATTTCTCTTCTAAAGAGTTAGGATACAAAATTTCAAATCTCCTCTTCTTGACTAGAATTAGCATGTAAAATTGCTAGGTTTCTCATGGAACCCATTAAGGAAACAACAAGTTTCTAAGTGTGGCTTGATTGTTACAATAAGTGCATTGGAGAGAACTATCCACAGAGCCCCCAACCTCCTCAGCTTCCTTCACTTTCAAATAGCACAATATCTTGAGGCAATCACTTAGCTGATGTGTCAATCATGTAGGAGCAGGAATCTAGAGCATTTGGTGGTGGAACCCTCAGAATACAAGGAATGAGATTTTCCATAGGCAGAACCTCTTAACTAGTCAAAATTGGGTCCAAGATGTACTTAAGGTTAGAATGTATAGCACGAAAAAATACTACCGCACACAAGTTCTCAAGGTTGTTTAACAAGCCGTTATGATCAGCTTGCAAAAACATTTTCAACTCCTTTACTGCATCCCCCCTAAGCAACTGAATCATTTATGTCATGATCTAATTGTCTAAAGGACACCAGCATCCAGGCGGAGTTATATAAGCATTTAATACCATTACCACATAAGTTGTTAGGATCGCTCCAAAAGGTGAAGCAAATCTCTAAGGTTCTAAAATTGACCAAAATAGCGGAGTATATATTGTCATATGAAAGCACACAGCCAGTAATCAAACTTCTACCATTGACTTCAAATTCAAGGGAATGTCAAATGCTGAATTTCCATTGTCCAATCCAAAGCAATCAAAGCGACCCTAGGATTGACAAAGTCAAATAATTTTAACCACTCGTATGGGGTGATTGAAGAGGTGCCTAAGAAGGCATATGTGATCAAACATTTGGTGATGAAATTTTCGCACCAAATGAGAGGGGATCCTCATCCTATATTGTTTGGGCTTGATGTCATGGGGATTCTACAAAGGGACAAGCCAAGGCAGCACAGGAAATGTGACAAAAACTTGACTTCATCTAACAATAAGAGCTTTTATTACAGTTAATTCACGAGATTATTAGAAGACCAAAATAACAGATTTAAAACACCGAGTCAATTAAAAAAAATGCTTTTAATGGTAAAAAGAAATCATAGAATGGAAGAATAGTTCTAGATACTCTCAATTGCAACTTACAAGACAACCTTCTCCACATCACACCCCTCTCTCTATAAAAAAGAAAACATTTTATAGTTTATACTGTCTTCTACTTATCTGTTAGCTATAAAGTGATTTGAAATCATTACAAATGTTTCAATCCATAATTATGTAAAAAGTTTTCAATGCAACATAATATACAAAATTTTATATAATAATATTGACTTTAAATGCATTACAGTAGTTTTAAATCACCCATTGGTGGTTGAGAGCCATTTTCCAATAGTTTAATAAAATAGAAGGGTAGATAAAAAAAATTAAATTCGAAAAAAGGAATCTTTTAAAAGATAAAAAAAGTAACAAAAAGCAAGGACACAGTACTCATAGGGAAGTTACCCATAACCAGTCTTTCAGATAGATGATAGTGCAATTTAGCACGTGATTGGCAAGTCTTTGCCAACTTATATATTCATATATAAAGAAAGACAGAAACTATAACTAATTGAATTTGGATAAGTTCCAAACCTGAATCTGGCTACGGACTTGACCCAGCTTGAATTCCTGGGAACAAAAGAATGTCAGAAGTATATACTCCAGGCTTCATCAATTTGGTAAAGATTACGTCTCAAAAAAGAACCTGATCCTCAAGAGCTTCTCTCAAGAGAGACACAAGACTAGTTCTTGATGACTCTATGGCAGTTAATTGCTCAATGCAGTCCTTCAGTACAGCATTATGCCCCTGGAGCTCATCCACTAGTGCAGATCCACTGAATTGCCCTACGCATTGATGATTGAATTGCAAAGGATATACAAGAAGATGCAACCAACAAGCATTTCAGGTTAATTAAACACATTAACAAGAAAATACTATATTTTTTTCCTTAACATGACAACATATACACAAAGTGCATGAAATGAATTGATGATTTAAAAGCAAGTTAAAAACATATTGCTTTGAGCTAATGCAATCAATCACCAACAACAAAATGATCAAGGACAAAGGCTTGTCCAAGTAACGTATGGTTTTTGATAGAACCCAATGGTGTCAAATTGATTAATGTAGCTGGGTACTTAGTAGGATAAGGCTTGCTTCTTATATTATTGTAACTTGACTAACTTCTGTAGGAAATTATTTGTATACCTTATTTAGTTATTTAAGGTAATTTAAGTTAATTAAGACAAATAATTAGACTTCAATTGACATGACATGGATAAGAAATATTCCATAAGATAATATTGCAATGTAATAGCTATCTTTTGCTATGTCTTGCCCAACTTTTCTCTCCCAGCATCTATTAACTACTGAGTGCTACAGATTTTATAATAGGGCTTTCATTCTACATTTCAAAACCAAGAATTCTAAAATATTTTAGTGTCCATTTGGTTGTGCTTTTTGTAGAAAATTGTTTTTAAATTTTGAAAATAACAAAATATACCTAAAGTTGTTAAGATCACTGGATAAGTTTTTCAAAAAATTAAAAATAAACCCCTCCTGCCAAAAAAAGTAATTTCATTATTCTCTCGTAAACTAGAAAGGGGAACTTCTACAACTCGAGAAAAACTATATCATAAAAGCACTTTTTTCAAAATTTATCCAAATGCACCCTTGGGAAGCTTCTTATTATTTATATTCATGAAAAATCCTGAGTAGTGTCACTTTAAGAGATGATACAAGTCATGACAGCTACCTAAACTAATTAGGCTTTAGAAAACCTTTTGTTCCAAAGTTTTTTCTTCATTATGTTATGAATTAACACTGATTAGAATTTGGCACCTAAGCTGAGTTGACTAATTAAGTCGAAGCAAAAACAGCAATTACCCTTTGACATTCAGATAATATAGATACAATAGTAGTTAAAAAAGAGTTTAACAAAAAAATCAGCAATGAGTTATTCATGCTCAAGCTCAAGACCCCCAGAGTTCAGGAAAGAGAGAAATTGAATCCGAGAGAATCTGAGTGTTAGTCTATTGATCTGAGATAGTTACGATCTATTTGTAGTGTGTGTGTGTGTGTGTGTGTGTAATAGCTGTATTCACTTACAGCTGTAACTGAGTAAATCTTCCTAACAACTGTTACACTGAGTAGCACAGCTGTACTACAGCTGATACTGGACAGATACAATACACATACACTAACAAAGAGAGGCCACTCACACATCAATCACAAATTAACAATAAAACTAAATATGCTAACAATTATAAGCAACTGGTAATTTGACATACCTGAAACTATTTCCTTTTCTGCTTTATCAAGACAGTTAATGGCATTCCTGCATTTGCTCAATACGGCATCTTCATCTGTTTGCCCTCCATAAACCACATGAAAACCTGAAGCTATTTTCTCCAATGCATTCCCCACAGATGGCCTCTGCGATAGCTGAGAACAAAGCATAAGAAACATAATCAGCATGCAAAGCAAGTAGGTGCACCAAATCATCTAAATCATGACAGAAACTATTACCAGTTTCATGTTTGTAGGTTTCACATCTCGGCTATTATTTTCCACATGACTCCCAACAAATTCTTCCTTAAGAATTTGACCACGAGAACCAAAAACTTTCCTCTCTTCCCATATACCAATCTGCATAAAGGAGAAAGTCATGATACATGGAAAGAAATTTCACATAATTTATTTTATCATGAGCATTTAAACTACAAGAAAACAAGTTACATATTTTCTTATTGATGAGTTATAGGAGATGAGGAGAACATCATAATTCTAGCATTCCTCAATCAATGGCATTTCATCGTAAAAGTAACACTGAACCTCAGAACCAGCCAATAACGGCATGGCAAGTTGAATCAAAGAGCACATTATCACAATTAAGTAATTTAACCACCATGAATTTAGAAGAATCAAATATTGTTTCCATTTTGCAAATATTAGAAAATATTCTATAAATGTCACAGGACAGAATAAACATTTCAGGCAGAATTATTTTTGGTAAACGGTCCTAAGGGAACTTTCTTTCGGAGGTTAGTTGATGCTTCTCACATAACCAAGACAGCTCATAAAAATTTTAAGTTGATAGACGAGGTTGTTGAACAAGTTCGTGAGGAATGTTGCGCAGCTCATTGCATCAACCTAATGTTGGAGGATTTTGAGAAGATACTACTCCATCAAAAGACCATTCCAATGGGTAAAAGTATCACAGTTCATATTTATTCTAGGACTAGTCCTGCTTCGTTGTTGCATCACTTTACCAAATGATTTGATTTGATTAGACCTGCCATTACACGACTTGCCACATATTGTGTTTGAGATGCTTGAATGAAAATAAGGGGGCATTGGTTAGGATTTTCACATCCATGGGATAGGAGGATAGTCCATTTTCAAAGACAAAAGAAGGCAAAATTGTTGAAAATTTAACATTTGATAAGGACATCTGCAACTTTAAATTGTTTAAGCGTTTTTCCCTTACTTTGATGGATTCTGAAGAAAAGTCAATCATGGGATACATCTAAGAAGAAACAGATCTAGCTAAAGAGAAGATAAAAGAAGCCTTTAACTGTGTAAGAAAAAGGTACATAAAATATTTTCCATTAGCAGTTAATCAATTCTCACATTTTTTGAAAGTCTTCATCCTTTGCCACGTGAAAAGGGATACTATTGATAAAAAAAAAAGTTGCAATTCATAGGTCTGCTTCCTCCTTCAAATTCTACCTAAAAATATTGTTGAGTTGTTAGAAAGCTCATTCCTGTCTTCTTGAAGATACTAGCAGGACTCTCAACTTCTATCCTTTTCATTTTTTCATCCCCATCAAAAAAATCACCAAAGCTACCTTGTTCTTCATCTCTTGAAGTTGTCTATTGCAAATCATAAACAATGTCCCACATTTGCTTCCTAACTTCATTCGGGATAGTTTAGCACTCTTAAATATCTTTCTTAGTCCCTCTTGGATGGTGAATGAATCGATAAACACCTCTAGGATAAACACGTTCATAATACTTGCACTTAATTTTTCTTATCTAAAGAAGAATGTGGGTTGGATTATATTAGTAACAAGTAGATTCTTTGTACGTAAAAAGTTTCAAGATTTTTTTGGACAGAATAACAATTGCAAAGTTTGAGATCACCCAGAACGCATTATCAATTTTAAAAGCCCACCCAGGTATTGAGTGTTTATCAAAGTTTACTTAATAAGAACTTTATTTTTTGCAATAAATAATTGTTTGTAACTTCGGAAAAAGAGAATTGAGTTGCCACCATGAAGCCATCCAACATCCAGCCTCTATCTAGCAGAATTTTTTGGTCTATTTTTCTCTCTTCTACTACTCAACACTTGGATGGGTACCTCCACTTGAAACACTAGCCCCTGCTCCACTACCACCAGTCCCTGCCCTATTATCCCCTAGCACAGCATCAGCAAATGCTGCTTTTAGCTCTTAAAAAAAGACAACACCACCATGCCACCAAAAACGAGAGTGATGCAAAGGGCAAGACAGAGCACCCCCAATCACAGCAGACAGAGGATCGAGACTTGAGAGATTAAGAAATCAGAGAGTGCAAGATAGACAGCACTTATAGTAACCACAAACAAAATTTGTATCTATAGCAATCATCCCACTATCCTTTATTCCATTTTTGGTGGCAGCCACTCTGCGCCGTTACACACTATTGACTACTGTTCAAGCTTGAGGATAGAGGCACAATACATTCCCATGAAGACCACGAGAGTTTTAGCTTACTTCCCAAAATGTAAACCTTGCCCTAATGAAGGCGGCAACTCCTCTCTTTATGTGTTGAAGACCTCCATGTCAGACGTCATTTTTCCCTCTCCGCATGTCAGACATTGGGTGCCTTTCTCTTGTGTCGGGTGGCACAGCTATTCCAACTACTATGCACCCAAGTAAACAAAAGGCCAATCCTTCATTTGACAACTTGCCATTGAAGTAAAAAGGGAGAGACTCTTCAGTTATACTATTTTAAAAATCTTATTAACAGAGGCATATCTATCAAAAGCAAGATCTAGAGAACTCCAAAAAGAATATATCCGACAAAACTATTTAAGATTTGAATTCAGAATTCAACTACAATTGAATCAGGTATTGCCTCAGTTCAACAACATTAAATTTTTCACTGTTAACTAAGGAAAACCATATTGTACATTTGTTCAAAAATAAATGTCATAAGCTGCAAACATTTTTAACTAAATATATGGAGATATGTCATAAATGGATCAACTGAGCTAACTAAGGAAAACCATATTGTACGTTTGTTCAAAAAGTTTTTTTTTTTTTTATCAGCAAAGATAAATATATTATATTGAAATAAAGTACCAGAGGTACTAATTACAAAGGTATGGACTATTATATGTAGTACATAAGTAGTCTAATAGATCTACTTGTGTAGTGTACAAGTATTGCTGAACTATGTGCACTCCCTCTACAAAAACAAAAAGCCTTGTCTAATATTACTTGACCACTGATTATAGTGGACTGTGAAGTCCTTCTCAATTTGATGTGTGAGCTTTGGAACATTATAATAGTAATTTAGGTCCATCTAACCACCTTGCTATTCTATGTAAAGCTAACTTGACAAATCAATTTGTAATAAATTTAGAAAATACTGCCAAAAAAATTTGCACTTTTCTTTATTGTCTGGACCTACTACCATTTAACCAAGCCTTTAAAGTTTAAATAACAAAATTTACAGCTCAGTATCTGAGTTGGTGGTTCGTCAAAAGCTATATTGCCTTAAGAGCTTGGAATCAATTTGCATGCCTTGTTATAAGGTAAAATGCATGAGAACAGAACTAGCATGTATCACAATTTCTAACTAAGAAGAATGAATTACTAAAGTACCAGCCGAAGTGCTGCATTCCTTGCAAAATCATCTCCATTTTGAATCACATCTCGAAGAGCATCTGGAAGAACCTTCCAGAATTCACCTACAAATTCAGAACCCTTTCGCCTGCTGTTCTGTAAAATATCATTTGCAAGATACAGAAATGCCAATCTCTTCTCACGTGAAGAACTGTGAAATTGTCTATCCCATGTTTCAACAACTTGTTTGGCTTTGTTCATATGAAAAATGCACCAATGTGACAGGGCTTAACCACGTTAAGGATGATATCTGAGCAGCAGCAAATACTTGAATGCAAAAAATTCAAAAAGAACGCAAAGAAATCACATGAACTTGTGTGCGAGTGTTGTGTGAGAGACAAAAAGAGTCCAGCCACATGTGCTGATGAATTTTGTACAAGATTATCATCAGCCATCATATGATAAAAAAGGAAATAACAGTTATATTGCATTGTTTACTGGTGAATATAGAATTCCATTAACAGTTCCACATTTGGAATTGGAAGGGAGGGGCTTATCATTGCAATAAACCAAGAAGAAAGGAGGATGCGTAGAAACCAGTTGAAGGAGTATTACACCCCTGCCAACATTTCAGGGATAATGTTCCAACTTCCAAATAAAGTATAACACAAATTTGAGCAATAGGTGATGATAAACACTAAATCCATGGCTGAACGAACTCAATAAAGTGGAAACAGATAAAACAACTGCTTAATATAATATTGAACATACATTATTGCCCAAAAAATGATAAGGATACTCTCTATGCTCGTTTGTGAAACATTCAGCTTGGCTAGTTTTTCCACCAAAATCTGTGGATTAAATGTGCTTCCCATCTTTCCAACTAGAGTCAGGAAAACTAATCAACTAGAATTCCAACTTTGATAGAAACCTTCAAATAAGAAAACAAAGGCAACACCAAAATTAGGATAGAATCAACCCCAGCAAAAAAATTAACATACAATACATAATGATACAGATTCATTAATTGATAAACAAGTAAAATGCATCAGCTATTCAAAAAATACATACAATACATATATTAAGCAAATTAGATGAAGTAATCCTTCAAAACAAAGTATCCCAGCTAAATGTACTTGAAATAGATCCAACTCCTAATCCTAACAAATGTATCGTTTGCAAAATGATAACCATATTCATACACATCAAATGCCTATCGTTTATGGAGTCAAACAAATGGGTAATTGTGGTATGGACTCTACAAGCAATATGTATAGAGTCTACACACATCCAGAGCCAAGCATCCCAAATACTTGTTCTGAGTTGGACCTTCGATTTAGATAATTTTATATAGGATAAAATAAAATATGGGAAAATCTTTTCATGGTTGAACCAGTATCACACTCTAGTTATCTGATACATCAAAGCAGAACAGACCAACATGTGCCATTTTTTAAATTTGCATATCCCTGTTTGAACATATGCCGATAAAAGGGTACGTACAGATTAGGCAATTATTACTTAAAAGTAGTTAAGTACTTGCAATAGTAATTAATTTATTTATGTGGCCCCTCACTTCATAGACAAATGCACTGTCTCCAAGAACACAAACGAGAAGTGATATGGGCTTAGGCAAACCAAACTGAATTTTAGGATTATGCAAAATTGCAAATAAATAAACTGATAGATTTGGCCAATCGATGTAATGTTTTAAAAGATGGATAGGCATAAAAACTTAGGGCATTAATAAATTAATATTGCAAGTATAGAACTCAAGGTTTTAAATTGTAGCTGTCATCACAGTTGTGGTTGCATTTCAATTGCCTAAATTGTGATTGGTGCAGCCACAATTGCAGTTGTGATGCAGTAGCAGAGATCCCCAAAACCATTAACTGCATTAGCAGACTGCAATTTAAAACCTTGTCAAAACTGAATGGAAATTAGGAAATTTTTTGGTTTGCAATGAACCACAAAAATCAAAAGAAACAGTTGGCTATCAAAGTAAAATTAACATAGAAGTCTAACCAAATAAGCCTATAAAGAAATATAAGAGAAAAGTCTTGGTAACCAAAGCTACAAGACCACACAAACAAATGAAAAATCTAGGTAACCAATGCTATGACCAGAGCATGAAAACAGCATACGTGGACATGAATGCTACAGACCCACACATGCTTGCCAATCTTAATGACACATGGATGCACACATGGAAGACATGCAAACAGAGGATAGAACGCCAGCAAACACAAACACAAACGTGGCAGACACAGAAATGCTTGCCAATCTTAATGAGATCAAATCGCAAGCCTGAATGCACACATAGAAGACATGCATACACTAGGCAATATCAATGACATCAGAGCACATAAAGGAAAAAGTAGATGTAAAGCATACAAGTTAAAGAAATGCAAGTAAGCGCATCCAGTACTGAGATGCATAAGATTGACCAGCTCCACATGTAACCCTAATTTTCCACTTTAGTGCATGATAATCTTCCACTTTAAACCATTTAGTTTCACGACAAGCTGCTGAAAGTTCACTCATGATAACAATTATGTAAAAAAAAAAATACACATATGCAAGTGTTGTCAATGCTATGGCCACATCAAAACACACGCTCAAATGAACATGGCGACATCAATACATACATATACACATATATATAGAGAGAGAGAGAGCGAACAGAGAGAGATACAAGAGTGTTTAGGGTTCACGGCCACACACACAACATGAATATGGCCCGCATCAACACACACCTGAGAGTGTTTAGGGTTTAGGTCCACACACACAAGTAGGAGTGTTATTGTTAAGGCCACAAGGCAAGGACTCAAATTGAATATGAAACAAACAATATCCAAAATCCCACAGGAATATGAAGAAAAAAAAAAAAAAACAGTTTTCTTGAGGATTTTCGTAAGCTCCACGGGTTTCTACATTCCAAATTCCAACCAAACCATTCACGCTTCCATTATCCAAGAATTCCTCAGCAATTATCTCCCGAAAAAAAATGTTCACAAACGCAAAGCGGTCCTCCTCTGTCCAATGATTAATTAAAAAAGACACAAAATTTACACATATCTGTATGTAAATACCACATAATAATCCTAACAGACAGAAACCCCGATCAATTGCCGCATATCAGAAAAGACAAAGAGAACAAAGGAAACCACGTAAAAAAAAAGTGCAAACATTTAAAACAAAAAATAAAAATAAAAACAATAACTGAAACTGAAAAATGAATTGAGATTCCAAGAAGCGGCACATACATAGCGGTAGGAAGGAAGAATGCGAGTGAAGAGAAGCAGAGAATGAAGCAACGAAGAAGGAGGATTCGCGCGGCGGTGAGAGAAAGAAGAAAATATTGCAAAGGAAACTGTTGGTTCCTGTTTTGAGTTGCAGTGAGGTTTTAGTTCGGCTTCGGGTTTGGGATTGTGCAGAGGGCGAGTCTTTTATACGGCAACAAGAGAGGAGACACAAACACAATGAAAGGAAACAAAGCAACAAGCTCCGTGTGTGGGTTCATTTGGGGAAGGGTATTTTTTGTATTCCCCGAATTAACCCTTTACCAGATACCCTCCTGCCTTGGAAATTAAGGCCTCCAACGGCATCGTTTTTATTAACACCTCGTGTATTCGTGTATGTGCGTGTTTACTTTTTTTTTTTTTTTTTCAAAACAAGTGTGTCTTTACTTTTTAAGTCAGTGTGTTAACACTTCCATTGACTTGTCCGATCAGATTGGACCCACCCTGAACTTATATAGTGATTTTTCTCTTTCAAAATAAGTCATATTTTTAATTTCTCAAATTTTAAAATAATTTTTTCAGTCTCAAAATTTAAAAATATTTTTTAGTTGTCAAATATAAAAAGTGACATTTTTTAGTCATCTAACTTGAAAATATTCATTTTGATCCTTAAAATCAGCGTTGTAAAAAAAAAAAATTTACGTGCCTACCAAATGTATCTTCTTTAGAAATAAGATATATGACAACATTAAACTCCTAAAATTTATATTAATGAACAATATTTTAAAACATATTTTACAAAGGTTTTAAACTCCCAAAATTCACTAAAAAAATAACTCATTCTCTCTTCCATTGTCCAAAGTTGATTTCTTAATCTTCAAACTCTTTTTATCTTTTTCTTTCAACCTCTTTGTCTTTCCCTTGAAGGAATTTAGCTTAATTTATTGAACAACATGCATAATTTATTTTAAATCTTCTAATATTGTCTTTAATTCCCACAAATAAAAAAAAAAAAAACTGTCTTTCCTACCTCAATAACCTCCATCAACTTCTTTGTTTGTCTCTTCCACTTCGATCTCCTCCAAATTCACACCGGCCTTTTATTGCATTCTTTTTCCTCCTCCTACTACTTCTCACTCTTCCCTTCTTAGTTCTCACCTTGTGCCCTAGGAGGCCATTGCAACAGCCACTACTACGATGACCGCGTCCCATCTCATCTTTGTCTTGCTTATCTCTCTTCCACTTGTTTTATCTCTTGCTCACTCTATCTCATCTCTCCCACACATCCTCTCTCTCTCTTTCTCCATCACACTAATGAAAAGAGAATATAAGATTTATTTGACAACACTAATTGATTGTATTTAATTTTTATTGAGACAATGGTTGACATTTTGTGGTCATGATGAATCATTTTATTCACAAAATCAAGATAATTTTCTTGTTAATCATAATGAAGAGATTAATAAGGTTATAAAAAAGACTCGTGAAAATCTCAAACTAGTGGCCTAATATTCAAAAGGATATTATGAATGTTGTATCTTTAACATGAGAAAACAATGCTTCCAAATATGATATCTAGTCCAAGTAAACGGGGGAAGAAAGGGTAACAACAATTGGGATTGAGATTCTAGAACTATCTCACAAATGGACAAGATCAGAGCACAACACTCGAACACTGCTTCCATAGTTGGAAGTGTAAACGAAGGTGATCTGAAAGGGAAAGAGAAAAAGGCAATGACATATTAGAGAATTGGGGATTTAGGGCTTGAGTGATTTGAGAGAAATTGTTCTTAATAAACACCATAAAAAATAAGGGTTAAAGATTAGTAAATGACTAATTAGCAATCACTGATAACTCACCAACACAATTAAAAATTTTGAGTATATAAAAATAAATATTTTATAGTCTCTCATAATTGAATAAAAGCCCGAAAAGAATTCAACAAATATCAATTTTACCGAACTTTAGTTGAGTTGGATACTTAAAACACATGAACAACTCTAGTTGTCCCACGTTACCAAATATAGTGTTATACCTCCTACATATGTATGCAATGAAATATAGTGCTATACCTCCCACATAAAAGCATTTATGTGTGCCGTGTGCCTATTTGTTTTATCCTTGTCATTTTTTTGTTCAAATAGGTAAATCCCATTGTTTAAAGAGAAAAATATCATACACAGATAATATAAATTTTTTTACACCGTAATCCAGTTATAATTTATGTATCATATATGATAAATTTATTTATTTTTTAAAATAATTCAAATATATGATTAGATAACAGTAAAAAATTAATATATTGAGATTAAATTCTTGTTTAAATGAAAAAAATACAGGGCAAACAACAAACATGCATATTAGAGTTTTGCATTTATAGATCATAACAAATTAGATATAGCATTACAATAAATCTCCAAAAAAATTAAAATTGCTTGCGAGTGGCTGTGTTAAACGTTTCTTGTCTTTGGAAAGAACGCGTAAAAGATATTATTTTCTAGGGTTTAGACTTTCAAACCTATTTTTAATTTAAAATAGTTACAATTTTATTTTTTAAAATATTTTAATTAATCATTGACTAATTTGAAAAAAAAAAACAAAAGTTCTTTTAATTAACGAGATGATAGACGACATGTCATTTTATTGATTAAAAAAATCAACTGTATCAAAACTTCCAACATTTTTTGGAGTATCAGATAAACTCTAAAGAGAATAATAAAAATAAAGCATATATAGAAATCGATGCAACAGAAAATAACGAATGATGTCCATTCTCAATTGAACAAATAACTTGATTTAATATCTCCTCCATACAAACAAAAGCAAAAACAAATTCACAAGATCAACCTCCACTCATCTTCTAATAAGATAACAACACACGATCACGTACGAAAGCAATGCAATTCATTATGCAGGCCTACGTGCATTACATTGCACAATGCCTCTTTCTTCTTTTTTGCAGCTGTTTTCGAATTTTATTTTTGCTTCAAAGTAGAAAAAATATAAGTAATATAAAAAAGAAGAAGGTAAAAACGATATGTACTGGGTGGTGATGCATGGGGGATTGAGTTGATTGATCATTGATTGAAGGTTAATTATGTTCTCCTTCTAGCAATGGACTGGTGAGGTTTCCCTTCAAACAACTCATCAATGTAGGTCTCAATATCTTCAGGTTGGTACTTTATGTACTTCTCAGTCTGTCTTCCTGGGTCAAAGATCTGCGCAAACCTCCCAATGAAGGCCCTGTAGGCCGGAACCACCACTCCCGAGATCGAAACCCTAAGCTCCGACTGAAGTTGCTCGTCCTTCACCACCCACGAGCTCTGCGTCCTGTGAATCTCATCGAACAACGCATTGAAGCTCTTGAACCTCTCCTTCAGCACCGGCTTGTGCACCTTCCCGTTCACGTTCAACCCTTCCGGGTTCAGAAACTGTAGCACCCTGTTCCACGTTTCTCTCTGGTAGTTCTTGTGGTATGTTCTAAGTTCAGAAGATTTCTTCCTTATCCACGTGTCACCCATCACCTGGCTCATCTCGCTTGATCCTTTTATCTTCTGCAGAATGTACCTTCCGTTGTTCATCATGAAGAAATTGCTCAGTGCAACGTCTTTGTATAAACGCCCTTTACCTTCTAGGCTTGAGTCTAGCAAGTCCATGACTCGGAGAACCTGCCCTGCGAACGGTGACGATGCTTGCTTCTCCGGAACGCCGTCGTTTTCGCTGTGCGGCCTGCTGGTGGAGTCTGCACGTTCGATCTTGGAATGGTCTTTGAAGACTTGTTCTAGGGTTTCTTTGTAGTCTCCCGCTACGCTCAGGTAGTTCATTATGTAGCGTGTGAGGGGGTGCACTGCTCCGCCGGGGACCGCGCTTTTCGCGGTCTCCAGTTTGATCTGGTTTTCTAGGTCACTGAAGATGAAGATGGCGGCCTCGCCTAGTCGCGACTTGGCGACATTCATCTCCGTCTTCAGTTCCTCCACGGACTCATCCGGGAATAGTCCGTTGACTTTTGGGATGACCTCCCGGAGGCTCTCGTACATGTCGAGGAGCTTGAAGAGCTTCTCGGCGGCGCGCTTGGTCATGGCGGCGCCCTCCGCAAAGTTGAGGAGCTGGATCACAACTCCGCGGGAGAGGCTACCGAAGAGCCCCGCCGAGACGGAGGGGCTGCTGGCAAACACGGCCTCGGCGAGCCTTCGCTCGCCGGGGAAGTACACCGCCGCGCACTGCTTGAGAGTGTTGATCCAGGCAGGGATCATGTTCGCGGCGAGAGTTTCCCACTGCACCTTCAGAACCATGTCGTCGATGCTGATCCTCTCCAGCCCTAGCTTCTTGCGAACCTCCTCGAACGCGTTCCTCCGCGAGATGATGTACACCTGGCAGCACTCCGATTCGTAGCCGCCGGGTAACATCTCGCCGGCGATCTTGCTCAAGCTGGCAATTGTCTCCTCAGAGTAACCCGGGAAACTTTCGTCGATTTCGCCTTCTTGGTCTTTCTTCACCTCTTCTTGTTCCGATGATGAAACCTGTTGTTGTTGTTGTTGTTTCCCTTTGGTGTCATTGTTATTATTATTGCCTCCTGGATCTAATTCGATTGGGATTCTACATTCTTCCATCAGAAATCTGAAGTCCTCCTCCAAATACGACATCACACGCTGGTGAATCGATGCAACGCGATTCACCAGCGAGTCTTTTCCTTTTCCTTTTCCATTTCCACCGTCGTTCTCTTTCTCCTCCTCCTCCGGTTCAACAAGATGATGATGATGATGATTCAGCAACATCATCAGCTTCGAAACCCGATTCGCGGTTTCAAGCAACCACGAATCTTCCTCCGCCACCTCTCCCCATTTCGCCTTCCCTTCCGCATCATATTTGGCTATCTTCTTCTCCACCAGATCCGTGTATCTCTCAAAAAAGCCAGGAATCTCAAAATTCTTCTCCGCAGCATTTTCATCGTCGTTTTTCTTCGGCAGAGTCACGAGAAACAGGTCAATCTCTTCTGAAACTTTCTCAAGGCTTGGCGGAGGAGACGCGGTTTCTTCTTTCTTCTCTGCCTCTGCCTCCTCCTCATCTTTCTTTGGAGACGATGGTTCAGCTTGGGCGGTGGCTTCAGCACCATGATCATCATCAGGTTTGGGATCAGCTTCTTCATGATCGGTGATCGAAGGAGAAGAAGGTAGCGTCTCTTCGGTTATGTTAGTAGCCGAATTCTCTTTCTCTGCAAGGTTATCATGATTCTCCATGATGATGGAAGAAGAAGGAGAAGAAGTTACGTTGACGGTTATGTTTCCCTCCTCGGCGAAAGAAAGAAAAAATAAAGGCGTTTACAAATGACAAATACGCACGCTGAGGAGAATCATCCGTTTGATTTTCTCTTTGAATAAAATAAATATTAATTAACTAATTTTTTTCTGTCCTTTTATTGTGAGGGTTGAGTGGTTGACCGTTGACGTTTCTTATTCTTTTCTCGATTGTGCGTATCACTAACTACGGTTCATTGAAAGCGAGAGAGAGAGAGAGAGAGAACCTTTGCGCTTTTTATTATTGCCATGTTTGTCGGAGGCGGTGCGTAATGCGCGCCACGCACACGAACGAACGGGTTCGGGTCGTAACAATATGACAAGCTTTCGGGTCGGATTCAAACCCGGGAAATCTCGGTGCTACGCGTGATGCTAAACAAAGAGCGATTCAGATTTGAGACATAACTCTTCAGATCCGGCATAACAGGAAGCTTAGCTTAGCTCAATAATTGAAGTTGATAACTTCAAAAAAATAAAAATAAAAACAGAAATTGAAGTGAGAGAGAGATAGAGATAAAGTTAAAGAGAATGAGATATGGCGGAGGTAGAAAGAGGCGAATGCTGTTGCAACCGTTTTTGGTTTTGTGTGCGACGGTGACAGGTTTGGGATTGTTTATGTTGGCGCTGAGGCCGTTGGATCCTCCGATCACGGTTGATTTTCCGAAAAAAATCGAGCTCGGAGATTCGAACAGCTCGAGTTTGAACGGCGGCGGAGAGAAGCCGTGCGCGGCGGTGGAGGAGATGGGGAAGGATTTCGAAGCTGGTGTTGTCGGGAAGGAGACGCTGAGAGTGAGGAGAATTATCGAGGACCACTTCGATCTGAACGGTAGTTACTTGTTCTGAGTTTTTTTTTTATTAGCAAATATTAATTGTTAATTGTTAATTTTTTTGTTAGCGGAGAAATCCAACCCGCTCCATTTTCCTCCCTCCCTTTTCCTTTTTCCCCCAATCGAACCTTATAACTCCTGATACTTGTTCTGAGTTTAATTTACCATTTCTATTAATTATGTTCTTTAATAGCATGAGAATCTTACAGGGACTGTTTTTGAGTTTCTCCGTTTTAAGGAATAGCTATTGTTTTTTAAGTTTCTTTTTTAAGGCATGAATTATTTTAAATGAATAAATATCATGCGAGCTTGTTGGTACTACTTGGTAGTGTTGTGTCCATATTTCTGTTGTTTGTTGTTTTGTTGTTTTTGATTAAAGATGCCAAATTTATAAACCAAAAGAATGCTTTTAACATGTTTAAGAGATAGTCTCTTGTTTTTTGACGACAAATTACAGAGTTTTGATAGTGAGTAGTTTTTGTGTTTTTGATTACTGTAGTATGTCACTTCGGTTTGGATAATTGCTATCAGCTTTTCTTATAAGCCATTATTGTCGGGTTTTTTAAGGACTGATTTTAATTGCTTAAATTATCTAAGTATCTAATAGATGCTAAATTTTGTGTAATATATACTTTCTTTTTCAACAAAAAAACTATCTTTTTTAGATGCTTAGCGTTTAGGGCTCATATTACTGCCTTTCAATCATTACATATCTAGTTCACGCTAAAGACAATTGCTCTGTTCTAAAAGGATGCACCTGCTAGTTTATGGATCATGGCTGGTAATGATCTAGGCTATTTTTTCATTATTCTAGTTTACTTTTTGTTTTTCTGAAAATAATCTAAAGCCAGAGTTCTGCACCTCTCTGTTAGATTTATGACATAAATGTGTGAATAAATAGGAACCATGTGCTTCTGCAAAAACAGTTCTTGAATCAGAATACATTGAAATTTTTTGTAACAGGTGCTTCAAGAATCAGGGATTTGCCCCCAGAGCAGTTCTGTAGTCATGGATTTGTTCTTGGAAAGACTGCTGAGGCTGGTTTTGGGAATGAAATGTACAAGGTCTTAACTGCTGCAGCACTGAGTATAATGCTAAACCGGTCCTTGATCATTGGCCAAACCAGGCATATTGGTTCTTTCCCAAGCCTTTCTTTTTCATTTTTAAGAGCTAACCTTTTTTAATTGATGCCTGAAATTTCTTTTAGGGTTAGTTTGGCGGTATCTCTTTAAAAATGGTGGCTCAAATTCAGGGATTAGTTCTGCATGATAAATTCTATAGAAAACTAATATCTGAATCATTCACCCTTAATCTTAAGGAGATACCTTAGCTACCTTTAGAACATCTACTTCCTATGGGTCTTAATAACTGTGTTAATTTTTAAGCATACCTTGACATATTGTTCCAGAAACATTTTTGCAATATTTGAATGGCAACTTATATTCATCTACGTTTGACACATTACATATGTTTACAGCCACTGAGATGTGAAAACTGAAAACCTAGCAGTCTGCCATTGATGGATCTGTGGAACTGCTTTGATCTTGCAATTTAGCGTCTATATTTATCTTTCCAATATCTGATTATCACCTTGGTTATATATTTCAGAGGCAAATATCCTTTTGGGGATTACATTTCTTATTCCAACTTTACCTTTACCATGAATGAAATAAAACATCTGTGGAGACAAAATCTTTGTGAAAGCAAATATGGGAGGCAACTGGTTATGAGGACTGATGATTTTGAAAAGCCTGCTCAAACAAATGTCCTCTGTAGCAATTGGAAGGAATGGAAGCAACCTATCATATGGTAAAGTCACATGGTTTTTCTACTTATCAGTCTTTCAAGTATCATATAATGACTATGAACCTTATATTTTAGGTTTCAAGGAACTACAGATGCTGTGGCAGCTCAATTTTTCTTGAAAAATATACACTCTCAGATGAGGATTGCTGCTTTTGATTTATTTGGTGATCCACAAGTTCTGGGATCTCAGCCGAATGTATTTGGAGAGCTCTTGAGAGTTCTCATATCTCCTTCAAAAGATGTTGAAGCAGCTGTCAATTGGGTTATTGGTGGTGAGGAGAATCCTGACATCTCATTGCATATGCGGATGCTTATGAATAGGTAATATATAATTACACTCTAATATCATTGAATGGGAACTATCATGCTTGATTGAGGAATGAGGCTGGTGAAGCCTACTGTTATATGGTCAATGTTTCTTATTAAGTTATTTACCTTTTCAATAAATATCAAGTGAACTAGGTGGTAGCTTTAATAATGAGAATTGAAATCTGATATTTGCATTGGACAATGATAAAAAAAAAAAAAAACAGCATAAACACAATGATAAGTATATTAGAAGCTAAGCTAGCTAGCATTTGATATTCCTTCTCGGCTTTATCTATTCCGACATGAAACAAATTATAATTAGGAATAGCAACAAGCTTGTGGTTTGGGGTTGGTATCATCAATTTCTGTTTCTTCCCCATATATCTACATGAGAATAGTGACCGTATTTTGATTCTGTTCAGTTGTCTTCTATTTTATTTCATTTTTACTTGCTGATTAATATACTCTTGTCTTCTATTTAATAGAGTGGGTTTTTCCATCAGTAATTTCATCTAATTCCTCTATATATGTATACATAATGCTCAACCTCTTTTTCTTTCTTTTTTCCCCTTTCTTACATCAAACTCATTTATATTTTGTTTATGGCCCTCACTCTGGGACTTATATATAGTTATATTACATGTGTGTATACGATAGACAATTAAATTTCTACATCAAGGCAATCTCTGTTTTGTCTTTCTTTGGAATTGTTCTAAACACATGCCCTATATTGATGAAAGAGGAACTCCTTGTCCCTATTGAAACATCTCCAGCCTTCACAGATGCTTACATAGATGGACCCCTAACCATTTGTTTGACACATTTTTGTCAACTTCTCATACACACATGTATGGACCTCTTTTCAACGTGATGATAGGTTTCCTCTTACAAAACTCTTAATGTGTGATACAGCACACACTTGATATATTTAGTTGATGTGCTCATTTGGGCCCTGGTATCTTTCAACCACAACACGAGAAAAAATATCTAAATTTTAAATATGCATTAGATATGAGATATAATTGCCTTCGACTCCTCTCCTCCTGTCCCCAAATCATTGGCACCATGCAAATCTTAAAGTAGTTTTAAAATTACTGTTCAAACAAGTCCACTTATCCCGGACAGAACTCATCCAACAAGCCAAACAAAATATTGCCAAGTCAGATAGCATACTTTATGCAATCTGGGTTTCTATTACTTTTTGCTAATATCTTTATCTCTGACTCCATGGAGTTCTGTGTACCAATTCAGCTACCAGATAAATAAGAAGAAAAAGTCTGATGAAAGAACATCCACTATTAACTTAATCATTTTGTTCACTGTTGAAGCATAGGCTTTGGGTGTTAGGGCCTTTAAACATTTATCTAACATGATATTTCTGTTTGAAGATGCCAAATAATTTAGCCTCTTGAATGGCATAACAGTATGTACATATGCAAATAATATATAAACTAAAAAGCATAAAACAAAAAAAAACTTAGCCTTATAATAAAATGGCATTAGGTATCTTTCACCCTTCAGAAAAGCACATATTGTATCATGCGTATTTGACATCCCAACTTTTTCTGTTTTTTTATTTATTTTTTGGAATTGCATGTGGTTCAACCTTCTCGCAGGGTGTCTTTAACTGATTGATGCTATTTCTGTCATTTCAAGGTCCATAAGAGCTGTACAGGCTGCATTGCATTGCATCAAAAAAGTCATAGAGAGTCAGCACCTAACTTCTAGACCAAAGGTGGTTGTGGTGTCAGATACACCTTCTCTTGTTAAAAGTATCATGCCCAACATAAGCGAATTTGCACAGGTAAGTTTTCAGTTCACGGTTTGAATCTTGAGTACAACAATATGCCACTCTTAATGCTAAAAATTGTTTTTATTAGTAACAATGGAAATTACTGCACTGAAATTAGAACAGGCTATCTGCTGTAGTAAATACTTGTTTTCTTCATTATCTAGTTTTTTTATTGCTTACTGTCTGAACATGATATTTGGGTGCCTTTTTGACCAGGTTCTTTATTTTGATTATGAAAAGTTCAAAGGAAATATCTTTGAAGGTTTGCCCAAGTTAGATTTTAGAGTGAAGGATTGGGGTCCAGCACCCAGATGGGTTGCTTTTGTGGATTTTTTTCTTGCATCTCGAGCTAAATATGCTGTTGTCTCTGGAGCTCATCGGCGCGTTGGAACTACCTATGCTCAACTAATCGCTGCACTGGCTGCAACACGCAATCTGGGTACATGCATTTCCCCCACCCCTTGTATTATTTGTTGTTACTTGTTTCTTCAAACATACCACTGAAGCATCCAAAAACTATTTTCTTCAGGAGACAACTCGTCTAGTTCAAGTTTTTCATTTTTGAGCAGTTTCCAGAGTACTATGTTGACTGAAGGTTTAAAGAATCAAGTTGGTTGGGGCCATGTGTGGAACAGATATGCCGGACCATTGAGTTGTCATAACCAGACCAACCAATGCGCTTTCACACCACTTCTCCCTCCTGGCTGGTGGGATGGCTTATGGCAGTCACCTATTCCAAAGGATATCAGCCGTCTTGCTGCCTATGGCATCAAACTGTCTGGTCTTGGCACAGTTGATTATGATTCCCTTCAAAATTACTGTAGTACAAGGAAAAATGTTGAGAGAACCGTCACATTCAATTTGTAGCGTTTGGAAGACACATTTCATTGTATTCTTTATGGTATAAACATAATTTATTAGTATAGAATTTGTTAAGTCATTCTTTTCACTATTTGAGTTTTCTTTTTAGTACATCTGTCAATTTAAATGTAACCAAACAAGTTATATATAGCTTTAAAAATGAAATTTTGAGTGTTGAAGTTATATATGGTTTAAGATATAAAATGAAGAAAGAAATGAAACTCTCAATTAGGCTCAGTGGTAGTGTATGGTTATCAGCTTAGTACAAATCTTTTCACATTCCGTCAAGTTGGTTGACACTGCTGAACCTGTTGGATGTCGAGAATTGCAGATGAAATTCACAAATGTTGTTATGATGTTTAGAAGATAGCAAGATCAGATGACAATACTACAAGACCCTCTGGTTTTACGACAAAACCCTAGCCATGCGCATGGATTCCTTAATCATTTGTGCTTTCCCAAAATTCAGATTGTTCTAGCATTTTGCAGGGTAGTACAGTACCGGGTCCAATGAATCAACAACAGAATGAAAATAGTCTCCACATCTTGATTAATAGCAAAATGAATGAAGCCAGCTTTTGAGCTATCTATTAAACATGATTGGGTGGTTAAGAAGGAAGGAAAGGAGGAAAATGTCAGGGATTCGATCCCTCCAGCTGATAAAAACCTAACAAACAAATAATTAACACTTGTCGATAATAAAAAAAAAAATCAAACATGATTGACCAAAACAGCAAACTTTGCTGATTAAGATGCTTGAAAGAAATAAAATTCACGGGTGGTGATGAAGGCCACAACATTGGAAAATTATAACCACCACTGCAGTTAACATAGCAGACAATTACAAAACTTCATAAACAAATCAATATGGAGATGACCTGGGAAATACAAAACATTGATAGTATACTAATAGGATAGAGTTGTTAATGAATCCTTACATGCATAAGCACTGAACCTCAAACAGACAAGACCATCAATCAGTCAGTCGGATAATCCAACCGTTGTTGGTAGTTAAAAGACAAATGTAGCATCCTTTTCTACAAATTGACTATCAAGGTGACAATATTTCATTACACTACACTGACTTGTGTAGGATTAAAAGCTTTATACAAATATAAATGCTACGACATTTCAATGATGCAGATTTATGACTTATCATCTTTGCAACATTGCAAGGTAGGTGAGAGGAATGAAGTAAAAATTTGGATCATTTCTCAATTTGTTAATCTTCTCTATATAGTTCCAACTGTCTTAGATGTCTCCAATGGGACAATTGATGTGGTTGCCTGTCTGGTTGTAGATAAACCATGGAAGTTTTACAGATGCAGTCGATGCGGTACTGTAGTGACAGTTAAACAACCAAAGCATAATACAATTCAGCCTTCACTGGAGGCAAACAAGATTCATTGGTCCTTCGGAGAGAAGACAAAATTGTCTCTAACAGTCAAAGTATACCAAAAACAAAGATGATGAAATTTTTGTTTTATCTTACAGACAAATTAATCTGTGAACTGTAATGTAAATAGAATTAGGTACCCCTGTGTAGCCTTGTATCACTTTACTAGCTTGCCACCTCAATAATAGTTTTATTTTATTAAAATACTCTGCAACATTTTTATAAATTTAGTTGACAGATAAACCACACGCCTCTACTTAATAATCTTTCACCCTCAAAAAGTGTCATAAACCACATATCATCTAAAATTAATAAGTATATTAACTAAAGTATCATTTCCATCAATTAAGTGTGAATTTGGAAACGTGTTTTTCAATAATGGATATTCGTTAAGCAGAAGCTACAAGGAGTAGGTTCTGTGTTTTTTTCAAATCTGACATGAAAAGAGTAGTGAGACACTGAGACTTGAGTTGGAAATGTGTATCCAAAGTGTAAATTTCAGAGGCAACAATAGCAGAGATAAAGGGAGAAATGAACTGTAAACATTAGAGGACACTTTCAGAATAACTCTAATTGTGAATAACATCGTCCCCCATCAAACAAGAGATAAAAAAAGTATGGGGGGCATATAAGCAAGAAAAAACTCTATTCATCATCAAAAATCCAACAAACACAACATGGAGATAGAAAAATGGGATTGAGGGAAAATTCACTTGCCTGATGATCCCCAACAGCACACTACTAATATATATATATATATATATATATATATATATATATATGAAGATAAATTTTAGTTTTGGCACCAATGCAAGATCCCAGACAATTTAGGAAAAAACACATGACCAAAGATTTCTTAATATATTAAGCTATCACAAACTTCTGATTGTTTATTATAACATTATTGCACAGGTTTGGCATAGGATGCCAACAAATCAATGCAATGGAACAAAAATCTACTCATATAATATCAAAAACCTAAAAGCTGTGCATCAAGTCAAAACTTCACCACTTGGTAGGCTACACCAGCAAATATTGCTACCAAACAATGCTACTAATAATTAATAACAAAATTGAAACCATAACAAATTCATGACATAATTTACTATGAGATAGTATACGCCCATTAAGCTAACACTCTAAAGCTAGATTGTGCTAGAACCTCTGATTATTATGCATTACAAACTACAATAAACTTGAAGGTAAAATACACTTCAAAGTTCAAACCATAAAAGGCTATATTGAATTTGATAAATATATCAAAAAGGTAGTTTTCTCAGCTGAAACCATGTCATCTCATATCTTTCATAATTAGTAGAAACTAACCTCAACCTCCTTAAACCCTACATGCCAAATTTGGAAAAGGGAAGACACCTTAAGTTAAAGAGCGAAAAAGCGAAATCCAAAAAAATTTGGACCATTTCTCGATTTGTGCGTGTCATCCTTGCGCAGGGGCCATGCTAATCTTCTCTGTATCGTTCCAATTTTATCAGATGTCCCCGAAGGGACAATCCATATGTTTTCCTGGGACTATATAAACGCAATGTAATGAGCATATTTGGCCGATGTGGGATCATTGAGACACGTTCCCTTTCAATGATACATCCTTCACATCACAGGAGGCAAACAAAATTCATCAAATAGAGTCGGACAGAAGCAGAAAGTTGGGCCTCAACTCACAGTCAAAGCAAACAAAAACGAAGATAAAAAAAAATGGTTTTGTTTTTGGAGTATGGGGACAAACAGAAGTTTGGTAAATCCAGAAGTAGGTGAGCCTTTTGTAGCCCTGTCATTTCTTTGCAACTTTATTCTAGCTTGTCTTGTCACCGCACTTGCATTTTTATTTTCTTTAATTAGTTAAATTATGCATTTTCCTATATTTAAAAGCCTATTATTGAATAACAAATTTATCTTTTAAAATTATATTTTAATAGATTTTAGTGGTGAGATTCACAACTTAGCAGTTTATTTTCAAACTGTTGTATTTGCACCAAAGGTGAGTTAAAAAGAAATGAAATAAACAATAAAATGAGATAAAATTCATATTTTTACATCTTATTTTAATTCATAATTTTTATTTTTATTTACTTCTATTTCATGTTATTTTACAAACACTCTAATAGTACTGTATAGTTTCTTTTATGGGCAAACATTAATTATTAATTTTTTTATTGGCAGAAAGAATTAAATTTATGATTTTTTTCTTCTTTCTTTTTCTTTATATCACAAGTTAATCTTACACCTCCATTATTATGTAGTGTATACTTATATATATCTTTGAGTTTAAAAACATTTTAAATTTAGAGTTTAATAGTGATGTCCAGTCAATGTAAAATTGTCATTCAATCACAAATTATCGTTTGTATGACTTTTAGGACAATTTTGTAAAAATCAACTAATTTATCATAAATGGTAATTTATAAGTAAAAGACAACATAAAATACTTTTATATTGTTAGTGCACTTTTTCTCTTATATTTAATTATTTTGATAAAGATAATTTTTTTAAAATACTAAAATCTTACCAACATGTCATTGATCCAAATGAAATTAAATAAAGTATCAAAATAATCATCGTGTAAAAAAATAAGTCTCAAAATAAAATTATCATTTTAGATTTTGAATGTAACACTATTTACTTTTTTAATCATATCTTATAATATTAATGATAGATAAAAAAAACTAAAAATAAATTACTCCCTCCAACCTATTATAATTGTCATGTAAAAAAATAATTTAAAAAATTATCATTTCAACTTTTTAATGTAACATTAATCACTCTTTCCACTTATATCCCTTATATATTAATGATAAACTACAAAATCTAAAAATTAATTAATGATAATATAAGATTAATCTTATAAAATTATTATTCTTTTTCATTTATTTCTTATTTTTTCTTGATCTGCATGAAATAACCTCACGATAGTCATTTTAGAAGAAAGTATTAATGATCTTGTAAAATTAGTATTCTCTCATGTATTTATTGACATTGACTTCATTTTTTTTGTCTTTGTAAATATTTACTATTAGTATTTATAAACTATTAGTATTTATAAAGTAGGAAAGGTCCCTTATATTGATAAAAATACTACATAAGTTAGTAAAGTAAAAAAGTTCAACACATTCAGAGAAAGAATTCTTTTGAAATTTGCTTTAGCTCTTGTTTATCCTTGGGCTGATCCTACCCCCATTGGTTTAGTTATAAGTGCTTAAACTGTACTTTAGAAAAAGCTGGCCAACCCAATTCTATTTAGTACATTTAAATCTTTAACACATTATCTTCTGAAGTGTCCTCACTGTTCCTATACCTTTTCGATACCAGCCACTTCTCATCAGCTTTAAGGGATATCCTTTCTCCCTTGTATTCTTGAAGGATGTGATTACAACACATTATCTTTGATACTCTGGGGCATGTAGTTACAGGAGAATTAAAAGTTCAATTTCTCAACCTATTTGGTTCCTCATGGATACTTTGGGGGCATGCTGCTCAGATGACAAGTAATCTAGAGCTAATGTGTTAACATCAGGCTGGTGACGTGGCTTTTCTCGAAATACATGGATGCAAATTCAATGGCCATCGTTAGACCAGATCCTGGGCAGTGACCTTGCAACTGTGGATCTGCCAATTACGAAAATTCCTTGTCTGAACATTGGACTTGCCTACAGACATTAGGAAACCAAGCTGTTAACCTTGCAACTGAAAAAACAATCTTGACCATACTTATCAAACTGCAACTACTTATGTAGGGCTAGAACATACAGAACAAACAATGCAATAATATTCCCTGGATATTATAATTTATAAGTCTATTATCATTCCTTTCTACAATACTAACACGCCTGCATATTCATAGATTCAGCTAATCAAATAAGAAAATTATTCTTAATCCAGCTTCATCCTCTTTCAAGTGAATAAGATAAATTAGAAATGCAAAATACAAGAGTAAACATACATTTCATTGGAAGACTGGTGAGAAAATGCACGAGTTGAAACAAATGTGATCTGGTATGTTCAGAATATGTATATTATTCAATTGAGAAAAAAATGATTTATTAATCCTGGGCTGAACCAAAAAAAAGAAAAGACTCACTCATTAACTATGAATAATTACTAACTCATCAAGATGCTTTTCAGGGCCATGGGTATCATCACATGCTCTACGTCCAGTAAGTAATTAGCTCCAATAACACTACGCCAAAAACGTAAATGTCAGATCTCATCATTGATTTTCCAAGAGTGGTATATTAAGGGTGTAGTGCCATTTGACTAGGTTTATCAAACCATGTCATGTCATTGAGCACATAAGTTTACAGCACTTCAAATTTGTGATCATCTCCATAACATATTCGATAAGTCATGGTTCTAAAAGGTTCGGCAAAATTGTTATGGTTTCAGATCAACCATATTTGGCTTCTAGAGTAGTGCCATTTGACTAGGTTTATCAGCAAAGGAAAGGGAACAACCGAGTTTATACCATCAGTACAACTATTATGCTTACAAAAAAAAAGTAGTGTTTGCAAGTTACTACCACCTGCTAGCATGATGGTTTCTTATGTTCGAATAATCCTGTGATTCTGAAATTTATATTTCTTAGGATGGGTAAGACAAGTTTCTGTCACTACTACTTCTGGCAGTCTAGGGCAGTTATTTCTATTAGGATGGAGAGCAGTTATTCCTGTGAACAAATTAACTAGTTTGCTAAAAATAGAATTATTATGCAGGAATTTTCAGAAGGTTGAGTACTTTACACATGGATATTGTTGGTTTCTCTCTAACATGCCCAAACTTTGCTAAGCAAAATAGGTTATAGGACACAGGACGCATGAAGAAGTCAGAAATCTGGTGTTCTTCAGCCAAACTTTGCTGTTCAAGGTCTTCTAACAAAATCTAAGGGAATGGACCATAATAAAAGAAAGCAATAACAATTGAATGACATTTCACTTTGAAAACTCATTTTTTTTAGATGAAAGAAAAATGAGAGAGCAAAGAAGAGGAAACATCCTTCTAAAACATGCCAAAAATGTAGAAAGATATTCAGCATTAGCAAAAAAAACAGTTTCCTATCCCTCTACATAGGATCTAAGAATCTACTTTGATGATACAACCTTCTGTTTCCTATTATCCCAGGCATTCTGGAGTCAACAATCTTTTCTGAGTAGCCAAGAGATCAACTTAATATATAGCTTCCATAGTTCCATTATGTGTGTGCTTTGCTTTGCTTAAGATTAATTCTCAGTTATGGTTCCCATCCCTTTTATTACATTGTCATTTTTACTCTGTCTGTACCATATGTATAACTACTAGATGAGATAATGTTGAAAACTGTAAGGCGTGAACAAGTTGTGTTATACAAAAATAGGACAATTTTTAAAGACCCTATCCACTAGTAATAGTGGAAGATGAGCAAGTAAACTCAATATTCAACATTAACAACAAACAAACCCCTTTTCCCTTCCCATTAGGAGCAGTCAGTTAAAACATCAGGTAAATAATAAATTCAGCAACTGAAAAAAGGTAGTGCTGAAACTGCTGCAAGCATAAAAATGATTTACACAGCTATACTACTGCAACCAATGTCTTAACAGTCTTAAACATGGTATTATGCGAAGGAAAGATGATTAGTATTCTAATTCTATGTAAGATGTTGAAATCATTAGCATGTTAGTTCCTTGGAGTAACTACAAAATCAAAAACAAAGCCAGTCCACGTATCTAGGCAACAAGTTTGTTTGGAAGCAAAACAGCAGTACCATGTAATGTGGAATACCTGCATCTGAAGAATCAAAGATCCCCCCACTAGCTCAATAATAATCATTTGAAGAAAACCACACTCTTGATTGACTTCACTAGCAGAAATTCAAATCCAACTCAACACTAGATTCAAGCATTCAAACTCAAACTGGTTCCTCCATTTCGGGATAGCCCTTGCGACGCATAACGGGTTTCACCTTCATTATTTGCCTATACCTATTCCATATCCCATCCTTAATTCTCTTGTGCATCCCATCACCATAACCATCACCATCCTCGAACAAACCACCCTCCCCGGCCGCGCATCACAAACCAACCCATAAGTGTACTCTCTCGGCATGGACCCTCCCTCAACCAACTCAACAAGAAACCCACAAGCCTCAACGACCCTCCCAGCTTCGCAAAGCGCATGAATGATGGGTGTATACAGACTTGAACTAGCAACCCCGTCCCCCAGCCTCTGCATCTCCCTCAGCATCTCAACACCCTTATCAATCTCATTCACAGCACAATAGTAACTAACAAAGCACCCATAAGTAACACGGTTCGGAACAACGCCACTCCTTTTCATGTCATCGAACAGCTCCAGCGCCCTCTCCATGCGCAAAGTCTTACAGCACCCATCAATTAGGGCATTGTAAGTGACGACATCAGGAACCAATTTTCTGAAGAGCATCAACCGGAATAATCGCCCGGCCTCGTATATTCGCCTCCTTGTGGCCTTCCAGCAGCCAGTGAGGATTCCATGCCGGCAGTAGGAGCTTATGAGGATGGAGTAAGTGAAGGTATCCGGTGGGCACCGGAAACCGGGGAGCTCCATCTGCTGGAGAATGGAGCGGGCTTTTGCGAAGTTCCCGACGCGGCAGAGCGCGTGGATTAGGGTATTGTAGGAGTGAGTGTCGGGTCTGCAGCGGAACTGCTTCATTCGGTGGAAGGTGAGAAGTGCTTCGTCGGCGAGGCCTTGTTCACTGAGGAGTTTGATGAGGCACGTGACGGTGGCGGTGGTCACGTGAGGGGAGTGTTTGAGGAAGTGCCAGAGGGGTTTGAGGGCGGTGGCGCGGGCGAGGAGGCAGGCGAGTTCGCGGCACGTGGGCTCGGAGTGGGGGAAGTTGAAGCGGGATTCGAGCCAGTGGAAGAACTCGAGGGCTTTGAGTGGGCCCAGGTGGTGGGCTTTGTAGGGGTCGAGGTGGGCCGTGGGGCCCAGGAGGAGGGTGTTATTGCGGAGCTTGCGGTGTTCGAGGTTGAGGTTGCGCTGACGGAGAGGGGTGCGGTGGCGGAAGGTGTGCTGGCGGCCGATGGAGCGAGGGAATTGGAGTGTGTAGTGGGAGATGGAACGGAGAACCTCTGTGACGGCGTCGTTTGACCATGGAGGGGTGACGGTGGGGGGGGGGGGGCATCGAATGGGAGGTCTTTGATTACCAACACCAGGGCTTGGTTTGCAAGGTGTTTGGGGAAATGACGCAGTGAGTTTGTTGCAATCATTCAGAATTTGCACGGTGGAGTGTGGGGGTTGATATTTGCGGAATGGTTCTTCGTGCAAAAGATGTAAACTAAAACACAGGCCATAACCATAGGAAGAAGAAGGGAAATCAAAGTGTTAAGAAGGAAAGAAACCTAACCAGAGAAATTTCAAAAAAAATTTGGACCATTTCTCGATTTGTGCGTGTCATCCTTGCGCAGGGGCCATGCTAATCTTCTCTGTATCGTTCCAATTTTATCGGATGTCCCCGAAGGGACAACAATTGAAGTGGTGCACTTCTTTATAAACAAGAATACTGTATTAGTTTTGGGCGGTGTGGGACTCCCGTAAGAAAACACGCTGAAAAAGAAGTAATGTTGAGTATATACACCTTCCACCGAAAGCAAACAAGAAGCATTGCCTACCAGTAAGAAGTACGAACGGTGTACATTGTTGTCAAAGCTGGCTAAAGAAAGATTCAATTATTTTAAAATATTTTTATGTACACAAGAATCGGTGTAGTAAGTAGAACTAGCTGTCATTCATCATGACTCTGCTCTGCACTCTGTAGCCTAGTTTTGATTTGACATTTTACCATTTATCTTGTTCAATTATTTATTAGTATCGCTTATTATATTTTATTCCAGACATTTTTTTTCTGATTTTTCAAAATAAACTGAAATACTTCTGGCACATATGAAATAAAATCAGTAAGGTAATTGAATCCATAGTATCTCCCATTGAATTTTTTTTATTAAAAAACAAAGTAGTTATATTTTACTTTTTATAATGTTTTGTAGAAAAGAAAAGATAAAACAAGTGTATTTGTATAATAAAATAGGTTTTATAATGATATCTACATTTCTTCATAATCTTCAAATTCTTCTCCCACATCGTTTCAAGTCTATTTTCATAGCCATGGTTGATACTTGCATACATTTAGCATTTTGATTAAGATACAACCATCTACAAGAGAAATTAAAAATGTTCAACAGTTGTTTCTAAAACAAACTTAATCCTCACAAAATGGTTTTACCATGATCAATTTAGAAAAATCTGTAATCTACGTATTCAGTATTCTACACAATCCCTTTCCAAAAACTAATTCAAATTTAAACTTAATGGTGAAACATCCTTTAATTATGATAGATCATTGGTTAAAAAGAATAGTAAAAATTTTATTTTTAGGCAGTGTAGATATGGCAATGAGGCTGGACGAGGACGGATATTATCTCCTCAATCCTTGATCCCAATTCTCCAACCCTTACTCTTCAACATATCATCATACTCGTTCTTGATGTCCAATGTGTTAAAATTTATTATCTCATCCCTGTATCGTTGGGTATCAGATATCTCCAATCCTGTCTGGTATCCGATTCAAATAAAAAAATAATTTTTTTGTAAAAAAGATATTAAAAATTTGATTTTAGAAAAAATAAATTAATTGTTAAATATTTACTTTTAACTACTTATATATCAATAAATTTATTACAGTAATGCTAGCAACTCAAACTAGGAATCAATACAATGATGAATGATAAACTAGGCTACACAATTTCCTTTGAAATTTAAATAAGCAAGGATAAAAAGATCAAAAGGATACTGAGGTTTATAATGCTTCTGATCTGAAATTACAAAAATCATCATTGTGACAGGTCCTGTATGCTGGGTTTTCTAGTGGAAGAAAGATAATCACAGGTAACAAACCATATGTTACATGCCAATCCTTCCATCATTCCATGCCTCTGCGGGTTATTTGGGGCACAAATGATTTACAAGGAAAAGTTTTGCAAAACTTAACCACAATTCAAAAGAATGAATCTATTCCAACTGCAACTTATACTTTGTGAGTAGTTTGGACATTTTTGACATATGCATTCATTCTGAAAAAATAAGAGGAAGAGAATACAAAAGGAGAACTATATTCTTATTTTTAAGAAGATCCAAAATGACCGTTTCAACATTTCCAGTGTTTCACAGAACTAACATTTTTTCCAAAAGGTTTAATTAAACTTTCCCAGAAATACTTTTAAGGACATTGTTTGAGTTTATTTCTTCAAACTTGAAATGGTTACCGAAACAACACCTAAAATTGTTTTTTTCAGTCACTCCAAATCTATCATTTAGCTAAACTCACGAGGTAACATATTATACACACCTTAGTAAAAACCTAAGCTGGAAAATGCTAGAAAGTATGCAAGTTAAGCGTCAAACAACACACTTTAAGTGTAAAAGGATTAAAGGGAAAAAAAAATACATTAAAAAAATGCTCCCAAATGTTACCAACATAGGCACCAAAACACAAAATACAAAGCATCCAATCGATCAATAACAATCCAGAATTCCACAGCAAGAAACGCATTACCAATGAAAGATTGAAATCCAAATCAATAAATCACGAATGCGCTCTATAACACACACAAAACACAATCTTGGCCTCGATCTCAAGAGCTTAAAACAAGAAAACTCCATAAGCGCAAAGAGGAAAAAAAACCTCTATGGTTCTGCAGTCAAAATGACTTACGAGTAAGTAGAAATGATGCGACAATTTCATAATGAAACAGGCACACTATGGTAATGGTCATGAACTTCGCCTATTACCCCAACAACAATAACCCCTCTGCTTCGGTTCTGAGGTCCTTAATTCCACTTTAACCCACAATGAGACTGAGAGGTGATTTGAGCGTGATGGTCTGAGGTCCTTGGATTCTTAGATCTCTTAATTGACTTTGCTGATTCTTTTCATTTTGAGCACGGTGGTTTGAGCGAGGACGGGTACGCATTAGGTTGTAGTGCGATGGTTTGTTGGTGTCATGGTGGCTTGTGTTCTACCTGTGTGGAGGAAGAAATGAAAAGAAAAGGAAAGAGGATTGAGAGTCTCAATGACTGAGTAAGAGTGTTAGAGAGACGAGTGAGGAACTGAGGAAACACGACGTCGCATAACAAACAACTTTTAGGTTTTAGGATATATAGATTTTTTATTTATATTATTTTTAAGTGGCGAGACAGGTTCGGGTTCGGAATTGGGACGGATGTTAGTAATCACATACTCGTCCCTGTCCCCGCTTTTGGTTATCGGAGAAAATCCGAACCCGAATCTATACCCGATCAACTCGAGTATTACCCGTTAAAATTGAAACGAATTTGGACAGGTATCCACATATACGAGTTTTATTGTCATGTCTAAGGCGGTGGGTTGTTTTAGTAACACAAACATTATGGAATTATACATGATACACAATGTTCCTACTTTAAAGTAGAATGCACAAAACACTATAGTAGTATAGAGAGTAAAGAATTTTGTCATGGCAAATTCATCTCAACAAGTTTCTCACCCTAACACACCAACTACATTTAATTCAAGCATAAGAGGTAAGTTAGCAAGAACAATTCAGCTTGATCCACCATTGATTTCCTCCTGGACAAATTCCCAATACTCCAAGTCACTGGCATTCAGCCACAGAGAAAGCTGCAGCAACTTCCACTAGTGCAGAGGCTAATTAATTGCATAATACAACATATCAAGCAAAGCAAAGCAAAGCTCACTCTCAGAACACCAAACAATTTCTTCTTAGAAGCAGAATGCCTAAAAAAACACTTGCAAACACCTTGCAAATGCCTACAACCCCATATTGCACATAATTTTGCTGTAGAATCACCACATGAACAGTGTAATATATTTTTTTCATTATAACCGTGAAATCAAATTTCAAGTCCTTTGGTCACACTACTTGAAGCATAATGGCTTACACATGACTGTTCTCGTGCATCAAACTACTGCTGCCTCCACCGACACGGTTTGGTTCCCCCACCCTGGCCGCCAAAGCCAGAACTTCAGGGGACATTTCCCAGCTCCCACTTTTTCTTCCCCAGCTAGATCGCCTAGGATGCATTCCAGCACGGTCCGAGTCATCTACTGTTGTCCTAATTTCAGGAGACAATTCGCCATCCTTTATAGTCACACGATCATCGTTTATTGGAGCTCCGTTATCATCCATTCCAGCACCCATGTCCCACACTGTTTTCCTGCCCATCTCTATGTCCTCCCCAGCTTTTCCTATATTTTGGTTCATAAAGCCTCCACCCACCGATCGAGTAGGTAATGCTGGTTCTCTTGGCACCATTGCCCTGAAATTGTTCTTTGAAGGGGAAATGCTGATGCAGAATATCTCTTTGAAATTATTCAACACTCCTTTATTATATGGATTGGCTCGCCGATCATATCGGTATCTGAAGTTTTCATATGTAGTCTGCAAGAATAATGGAGCAAATATGAAGCTGTATACATCTGAAAAGCTAGAGCATGTGGATTAAAACGAACAGGGCTTACCTGATTGGTACTTATCAAATACAAATGGAAGGCAGTGAGACCACCTACAAACCACATTGATATGAAGGTGTAAATTATCAACACTATGGAGGCTGGAGTTTTTATCATTGCCTTCCAAATTGTTGTCTCCTCTGATGCCATAATTCTTACAATATAGACCCAGCAAAATGCAAAAACATATATACACAGTAGCGTAGTTGAGAAGACAAACATGAAGAAGAACCGATAATTACGCTGCATAAAAATCGTGCAAGCAATTAGGATACATAATGTATATTCAATAATAATGCATAGCAAATGATAACTGAAAAGTAAACAGAACAAAAAAAATAATGAAAATGAAGAAATCATCAAGAATGAGCACAAATCTAAGTTGCAAACTAGAAAGAAAACCAAATCCCCCTATATTAAGGAATCAAAGAAACAAAATCCCCCCTTAAAACTTATCTGAATTTTTCTCCATTAATAGAAGTAGATTTCTGTTACAAAGAGGATATTCTTTTTGGTTCATGTTAGGCAACACAAAGAGGTAGGCATTTTCCAATTCTAATATTAATAAATTACACATCACTTGCTACCATTCCCAACAGGTTCTGAACCAAAGATGAAAATGAACCTAAATTCCCTATACAGCATTCATATTCTCAGTTTATGAAGCACAAAATTATGGAGGAGGATGTCATTTGAAGAGAAATCTTACATTAAATAAATTCAACTTACTGGACAGTATATTGATAGGTTTATAGGTAAGAGAGTTAGAATTAGTTAGGAGAATGGAGTTTGAGAGAGTAATAGTTAGGGAGGAGTTTTCACCCAAAAAAATGTTAGGGAGGAGTTGCCTATAAACAAGAAGGGTTGATAATGAGAGGCATTGTCTTTGGATTTGGGAACTCTATGGAAGAACCAGGTCTCTTGAATACATCGAGTGTAGTACTTTTTACTATCAATAGAACAATCATTTTCATGTATAATTTGATCCAGTTTCTATTATCATATAGACCCATTAAGGTAACACTTTATAGCTAGATTGTATTATGCATTACCAACTACTTTCAACAAGTTCAAAGCTGACTCAAAAACCATCTCTGTCACACTTAACAATGGGGTTAAGCTACTCTTCCCCCAAAACATTCTTCACACAAAAAGAAAAAAAGAATAAAATAACACTCAAGAGACAAAAGATCCAACATACCAGCCCAATACACTGCCCAACCCAAGGACAGTGATGGTCAAACCGTTCCACACAGTTATTACAGATTGAGCAGTGCGAGCATCGAGGAGGCCTGTAGAGCATGCAAGTATCACAGTACTTGACCTTAATAGGGATGCCATTCACCTCAACCTCCTTAAAGCGAGGCAACCGCAATTGAGGAGTCTGACCAGCACCAACATCTAGATTACTATCCAAGCCTTCTGGCTCTGGAGGATGTGCATTGCGTGGAATTATGCCTGGATCTCGGCCAGACGTTAACAAAAGAAGAACTAAGACCTGAAAAGATTTTAGCATCAGCATAGGGTTGGAAAGAATATATTTTGGGTGCATAGCATGGTAAATTGGTGATATGCCTCTATCTCATGACAAAATCACCAAACAATAGGAAACAAAGCATATCATTTTGGCAACTAGTATACCAATAACCAAACACAAATATAAAGAACTAACATCTAGGGAGTATCCGGGTAGCATATCAAAACTCACCTTTCAAAATAAATTCTTTGCCCATACAAATACAATTTTCAACTAACAAAAAGCACATTCCAAACTATTTTTAGTCATTCAAATTCTATGTTTCTCGATAACCACCAGAATATTTGAGTTTGATATGTTTCTATTTTGGCAATTATATCTCATAGGGTGAGGGTTGTCCCCCACTTGTACACGCTATTTTGGCACTATCTTTTGTCGATGCAAGACTTGAGACTTTCATAATGCACCCCCTCATGCCCAACACAACTGGGCCTGGTGAATGGATAATAGAGTAGGTGACCCATTAATGGATCTAGGATAGGCCCTAATAGCATCTTAAAATATGGGTTTGGGCCTAACTAAACCTCAAAAGCTATATGGGTTTGGATTTCCTAACATTGCCCCCCACATATATAACTCTATTTTGGCATTATCTCTATAGTCAATGTGGGACTTTTTCACAACATTGTTTATTGTTTTTTCAGAAATCTTTAACAAGTTTATTATTACTTTTTCACTACATTGTTTAAGGGGGAGGATGTCCTTCCCTCACCTAATAAATTATCATCTTTCATCTGAAAGAAGGACCACAGTCCATGATATTTGGCTTAACCATGGACCCAACTTGCTCATTAGGATCAGGATTGTATTAGCTGCACTAGTTAGGAAGTATCAGTTCTGCAATGGCAATGGCTATGGCTAGTTCTGTTTGGGTAATTGTTCCAATGAAGATATGAACTATGAAGATGTTAAAGAGAGCATCATTCCATATTGTATTTGATTGACAAGTCAACCAAAACAGTTCACTTCAATCAAGTGTGAGGTTGAATATAGAGGAATGCTTCTTATCATTCTAATCATAGAATATTACCAACACAGTTGAACATACAGAGAAAAAAAAAACTCATATTTGAGAGAAAAAGACACACATAAACTGTGAACACAACAGCAACAGCCATTATGGATATCCCCCAGTGGTCAGAAAATGCATCCATCAGTTTTCTGGCAACAAAGACACAGAAAACTGCGACAGGAGCAACGATAAGAATAATTGTCAGTGCCAGTGATCTCACATCTGGTCCAAATATGAACCTCCCTTGAAGAAAAAATTTCTGCAAGAAAATTATCAAAGCAATGAATAAGCACCCTCATAGTCATAAATGGATAGAAACTGTAACATATTTCAAATAACAATGCAATTAACATTTGTCTATTCTTTATAAAGCATAACAAATAAATTACAAAATGAAAGTTAAACAGTAAGTACATCAAGACTCAACACCTCACAGGTCATAAGGAAGCATGGGAGAAAAGAAGGTACATCATACAATACCAGAGGCTAAAAGGCTAGTAACAATCAATTTGGAGATAACACAAGAACATTGCTGCACGGATAATTTCTTTAGAACTTACACCTATTCTTTAAGCTTGCCTAAGATTAGAGAGGAAAGAGCACAATAGTTCAAAGAGTATAATGTTTTGGTCCATTTTAATTTTGCTTACTGCTTATGTATATAATAACATCATCCAATATTAAGATATTACATCAAATACTATGCCACACACTTAAAATAGCATGTCAAAATCAGTAACTTAAATTCATTTTTTATCTGAGAACTTAACACATCCCCAGAAACGTTCTTTCCTAAAACATCCTAAAATTGCAGTGCTTGTGATTTTCCCCATCATAATTTTAGCCTTCTATCAATATATGTACTGGATACGGATCATCTGCAGTTCAAAAAGCACAGCAGATAGTGCAGTTAAAGACCTAGCAGCTTGTAGCCTGGATTTTCTGTACCCCATGTTTTGATTTAATATTTTATGTAAAAAAAAATTAACAGCAAAGATTCTCAACAGTTTTTTAAAAATGTAAAAAACTTTGATCCCTTCCAATTTTGTCCAAAGCAAATAAAGCAGAAAAAAAAGTAACACAAAAGTCCAATCAATACCCAATTCTACTAACATAGTACTGAAAACAAATCAGCTTAAACCTAGCACATCAATCAAATGAAGAAGACCAATTGATGTTGTGGTTTCTGGGTTACCATCACTGGTCATTTCACTAAAACTGCTTCAGAACCTAACAGTAATGCGTCCACACAATCCATCCATTTTCTTATCAACAATTTTTCTCAAAGTCAGCACATAACCCTATATAACCTAAAACCCCTTCCCAAATAGTAACACTCCGAACACAAAAAACCCAATACTAGTAAAAATCAAATCCACACAACACAAACACACAAAGAAAAGACTACAACAACCACCAATAATAGAAAAGCTACCAAAAATTGAGACGCATAAATAGTACTTGCAATTTGCAAAAAAAGGGAAAATTTTCTGACAGCAGAACTGTGACACACCCAATAAACAAATTCCACAATCAATTTCCTTTTCTTTAATGGAAAAATAAATAAAGTGAAAACAGACAAAACTTGATATAGTTACTAGGGTGTTTTTTTAAGCTGTTGTTCAATCAAAATTCAGGGTTTTCACCATCCTAATCTAATCTACTATATTGAGCTATAAAAAACATCAATTATGAAACTCTAATTTTGATTTTTAAAAAACAGCACCAAAAGTACTTAAGGTACTACATCTAAGTTCTGTAGAAACAAATAGCCAAAAAACAAAAGTGGGAACTTTAAACTCACATTGCTACCCTTCCAAGCTTGGTAGACCCGCAAATCACCGGATCCTGACCCCGGATCGGAGCGCTGCGGTGGAGGCACCACGTACATGTCTTCGTCGAGGCACGAGTTATCAGAGCAATCTTTTTCTCAGTTGCAGGTTTCAGAAATTGAGGACCCAAAAAAAGGGGAAAAGCGAATAAGAAAAAGGCGAAAACTTGAAGGGTCTCTAAGGTCGGAAATCAAGGGCCATGGGCGAATTCGGAGACCCTTTTGGCCAAAGTTTCCGGCGAGCTCAACGAGTCAGGGCGGGTCGGAGACAAGGCAAGAGGGGGTTGGTAGGGAGGAGGTGCTGCAGTGCAATGCAATGCAAGCAAGGGTTTTCCTTTTTTGTTTTGTTTTTCTTCTTTTTCTCTCTCTGCTCTGGTGATTGTTGTGTTGTGTGTGTGTGAGCTGGTTTTTGGTTAGCAATAACCAAGGGATTCTTTCTTCCCTTTTGGACAATTACTGTGTCACTGTATTTATGTATGTGTAAATGTAAGGACCAGAAAGGTTAATACATACGACAGGATTCATATCTATTTAAAAAGATTTTTATTTTTTTACTATTAAATATACTTTTTTGTTTACTTAAATAGTTTACTTTTGATCACCCTAATAAACCACTTTTGTTGTACAGATAATACACCACTTTTTGTTTCGGCTTTTATAAAATTATTTTAAAGTCTTAAATATACTTCATCACTGTAAATACAGTACATTTTTATTTTGATTTTATAATATTATTTTTAAATGATTTTTTAAAAGTTTTATTTTTTTATTTGGTTCTTATTATTTTGATAATATTTATTTTTCCATTTTTTCTCATGTAAATAATGTTGGGAAATAATTTAATTTTTTTATTAAATTTCTAGGATAGTTTAAATTTAAAAATAAATTATTTTATCCTTACATATTACTTCGAATTAAATATACTATTTACAAAATAAAGGGTTTATTTTTTTCTATAACATTAATATGTTAGTTTTATAGATAGATCTTTTTTATATCAGAAGAATCACACAACCTGAAGAGGTCCTAAGTGAGAAAGAAAATTATGTGAAGGAAAAATTTATAAGTTTGGATAGAAAACTTGTGATGAGGTTGCGACATACTTCACTATTTTGTGAGAGAATGAATGTGAAGAAGATTGGAGGCTCAAAAAGCAAATAGACCGTGGGAGCATTACCAACAAAATGGATATAGTTGATAAATAATATTATCTCTTAAATATGTGATTATGGGTTCAATCCCTCATTCTTTGTTGGGAGAGGTCAATCCGTAAAATGAATCTTAGTATTTCATGAGATTAATTTTTAACTTTTGACCAATGGATATATGTCTTGGTTCACCCAAATACTTAGGGAGCATTTATTAGGGAAGAATTTTTTAGCTTCCCATGAATCATAAATTGAGAATCTTCATTTCTCATGTTTAGTATCTATTTTTTAAAATAAATTTTTTGAGAAAGAAAGTTTCTTGAGAATAATTTTAGCTAGGTTTCTCACAAAAAAAAATTCCATAGGAGATGTAAGAATCTTACTTTTATGAGTTATATTTTTTAGAGCACAAAATTATCATGTTACTCTTATGAAATTATTTAATATGATAAATAATTAAAATAAACGGTAAAAAAATAAGTATCTCTTTGACTTAAATATGTTTTTCATACATGTAACATATTCCTTTTTCAATTTACTACCTATTTATTTTTTATTTTATTACCTAACATTTTCAAATTTTTACTTTTGATACATGTCATTAGTCTAAGCCCAATAAATAGTAATGTGATATTTTTTTAACCTATTACATCATCATTTAATTGATGATGTGATATTCTATTAATTTATCATGTAATCACTTAGCAAAAGTAAAAGTTTAGAAATGTCAAGTAGTAAACAAAAAGATAATAAACTAAAAAATATATATTAAATGTATGAAAAACATATTTAAACCTAAAATACTTTAAAAGATATTTACAGTCAACCAAATATATTTTTTCATTCACATGAATCATTATTTCTAGGATTTATAATTATCAATAATCATGATTCTTAGACAAAAAAATTATCTCCTATCAAACACCTACTCATATATATATATATATATATATTTTGTTAGTCTTAAATCAATTTTTTTCTCTAAATGGACTAAATAAATAGAATATTATAGGAATTAAAATAAAAATATGGATATATTATAAGGATTAAAATAAAATAACAACGTAGTAGATAAATTTTACAAGAACTATTTAAAAATAATATTATAAGGATAAAAAGGTATATTTAATTTTTATGTAAAATAATCTAATAAATAATATTTAAATGTTTATTAAAAATTAAAAAGTTCCTTTATGTTTATTTAATGTTATAAAAGTTATATTAAAACGGCTGATTTTTATGAAAAACTGGTCAAAAATAGTTTTTGATTTTAATATAATTTCAGTGTTTATTATTTTAAAAAGCTAAGTAGTAAAAAATTCATACTTTCTACCAAATATACGTGAATCAATTCATAACAAAATATTCTAATTTTAATTAATGATTTTTGAGGTCGGAATTATGAGTATGAAAAAAAAATTATACTCTCAAGATCATTTTACTATTAGTTAAAAATTATGACAAACCAAAAAATTATATAAAGTTTGCTTTTTATTTAATAAATTTTTACTCATGATAAATATTTTCTTAATAAACTTTAACTAATAATAATATAAATATTTTATGCATTGCATGTATGCCATTTGCTTTACAACATCATTGAAAATGACGTGCCTGATTTTCGTTGGATGTTAATGTGATAGGGCGAATGTGGTGTGGCATGGAACTCCTCCCTACTTTTCTAATAATAAATAATAAAAAAGATAGTGACCCATCTCTCATTTTATATGGCTCCGGCTTTGAGGGGTATTTGTAAATTTAAATTGATTAATAATTCAGCTAAAAAAATGACTAATTCTAAATTATTTTAATTTATTGCGGAAGAGATAATTTTATACATGACACCCAAAAATATCATTGTATTTATTCTACTTTTTCCTCATAACAAACAGTAATAAAATAATGTACTTATTCTATTTGTTCCTCTCAAACAAACAGTTAAAAAAATCTCACTAAATGATATAGAATTAAGAATTGTCGTCCTAAGAGTCAATCATGTTACTAATATTGTTATAATTAGGATATTTATATTTTATGCCTGTAGTCATACCTTTGACTGTATTCCCTCTTGTATATATTCGGTCTTTAATATTGAATGAAATGTCATAGCTGTTGTTTATCTATATAAAAAATTGTGAAAGAGTTCTTCATTTAGTTAATATGACATATAAACTAAAGAGACCAATTAGGATATAAATTATTGTGATTATCAACAACTGACCTACAATCAAATTCGAAAATAACATTATGATATCCAAGTTGAGCTACCCATTAGTTTTAGTCCCAACCAATTAGGTCAGATTTAATAATAAAAGAAGGAGCAGGTTTCGGTGGAGAAGTTTTTGTCTTTGTGTATGGCGTACAAAGAAAACTAGACTGTTGTAAGTTTTTATGGTATTTACAATTTTTTTTTGGTGAAATTATTTATAATTATTTAATATGCTAAACATTTTAATAATAGTTTAATAGAGAAAGATCATTGTGCTATTAATGAATTCAAAAGACTTAATTTTTTCCTCTCTTTTTTTCCACGATGATGGGTTGATGCAAAGGAGGAGAGTGTGGAGGAAAGGGTTGCGTTGGAGGGGATTTTTAAAAGAAGATAGAGAAACTCACATAAGAAAGAAAGAGGGAGAGAGCTTTGCCATCTAAATCAACGACACTCATGTTTTGTATTTATTTTTTTCACTTAACTTGTAATAGAAATTAAATTATAATTTTTTTTCACGATTAACCTAGCATATTTTTTATATCAATTAAAATCGTGATAACTAAGAATAGCTTAATACGTTTTTTAAAACAAATATATTTATAAATAGTCAACAAGTGATTGGTTTAATTAGTACATGTTTAGTCTTCTAGCTTTAGATAATCATATGCATAAAAAAAAGTTATAGTTAAAAAAAATAGTCTTATCATATTATATGTGGTTGTTACAAACTCAAATAAAACTGTTTCTCATACAACATATTTCTAATTTAGAAAAACAAAATTTGTTGGTCAAGAACAACCTCCTTTAAACAAGCAAAGAATTAGTTATTTTTATTTACATAAACACAAATTATATAATTAACTTTTTAATGTTAAAAACAAATATATTTTTGTTTATGTATTTTATACTTAAACTTGTCAAATCCAAGATTGACGCAATGATATAAAATGTGACTGTTTTCATGTATAAGAAATAATTTATTTAATAAAAGAAATTATGTTTGATTTCTTTCTAAATTTGGGTACAAAATTTTATTGGGCCAAAGAAAATTACATACAATAAGAAAAAATACTTGAACTCCTTAGTTGGTAGCTAGAAGTTAGAACCAAATTTTATCCAATTCTAAAGATAAAGTTGAAGGATGTGATGCAGTGAATGAGGACTTTCAGTGTCTATCTCTCTCATGCGTATCTAAGAAAGATTATGAGATGGAGACCAAAGTGATGGTTCTCTCAACCCTCTACTTTTTTAGTTAAGTTAGATCACCATCGTTTAGCTAACTTCTACCTCAATGATTCCTATTTCTCTGCCAATGACAATGAAATTTCATTTATGTTTCTGTTGTTTAAGCATTTAGCCGACAATGAATATTGAAAGATTAGTTCCTTCAAGGCAACGCATATAGGTATGAGAAGAGATTTTTTTGGTAGTTAACATGAGAAGAGATTTTAAGATGCATGGCCACTTTATTTTAAAATTAGATAAAAAAAAATTGGTTTTAATAGAAATGGTTTTTAAGAATTTAATTTTAATACGTTAATAACCAAAAAAAAAATATTTATCTTCTAATTATAATTTTTTTTATCGTTAAAACAGATCATAACTTTTTGCTTATTTAATAGGAAAGAATAGGAGGAAAGAAAATAAACTGAAATTTACATTTAAAAACAGAAGAAAATAAAATTTTAAAATTCATTTTCCTTTTTTTCTTTATTTTCTCTTTGATTTAATAAAAAGATACATTTTTAATATTTTTTTTCCTTTTTTAAAAAAATATTCTATCCTTTCACTCAAACGTTAAGTTGGTTTAACTTAATTTTTGGACATAAAAACATAATTTTTAGGAAAATTATTTTAGAAAAATTTCATAAAATTATAATTTAAACCTTTTTAAAAATAAAATGACACATTATATATAAAACTACCAAGTGAAATAGTCAAAGCTCAAAAGTGATCATTAAAATTTTTGGTCGTATTTTTTTTATCTGACATATTAGTTTTGTTAGTTTTATAAAATATATTAATGAAAGAAATTTAAACAAGCAACCCCATTTCTTCTTCTCTTCCCAACCTTATATCTCCTTTGGCTGAGCTGTATGAAACACAAACCAAAGGCAAGAGGCAATTTAATTCTCAAGTTCCTTGTTCATAGCAAACGATTAAACAGCTATGATGACACCCTAACGTCCACTGTCATAGACTCATGGTCATCAATGATGAATTTGTGCAGATTAACATGTTTTCTTGCATTGGAATTGTAACGTCAAAAAATGGCCTTCATTTTTTGCTATAAAAATAAGGTCTAATACACATACGCATGTTTTTTAACATATAAAAAAATAGAACGTGGGTCCTTTGCTTTATTGGCTGTTATCATAACCTCCAATCGAATCTTGTGTTTCCTTTTGATATACATTTCTTTTCTTAGCTCACAAGACGAAGTAATTGGGTCATTGGGAACAGTTGATAACTTCACGTTTTTCCTCCAATTTTTTTACTATTTAGCCTATCTTTAACTTTTAACTTTTCGATGTTAATGTGCTTAAAAAAAATAATCAATGTTAATGGTTATGTGAGTTGTAAATGTGATTAACTATTAAATTGACTTTTTAGCATAAATTTATCATTCCTTTGGTACAACAATAATATCGTCTTTTGGCTTATTCTTTAAGAATGTCCTGGCTCATTTAATTAAGAATAAGAAAAAATATCTAACAATAGTAGATTTAGAAACTTGTTACCAAACCATTAAGAAAGTAATTAAATCCTCTAGTTACCACCTGTAGGTTGTACTTCCTCTCTTTCAAAATATAAGTTGTTTTAGAGATAAAAATTTAGTTCAAAATATAAGTTGTTTTAGAAAACTAATGAAGCATTAAATACATTTTTCTAAAAATATCATTAACCATTATTAAGAGTGCTATTGTTGAGTTTCGTTTATTTACTGTTTTAGAGTATATATTAATTATAAGATTCCAACTAACACTAGCATTTCCAATATTTATCACAGGGTACATAATAGTTGTAGGTGAATTTGTCTCAATGTGGATTACTCACAAAACATTGACATATTTTTTATAAAAAGTTGAGAAGTTTTTTTTTTAAAAAAAAAAAAAAAAGCAATGAAAAATGTCAAAGACACTATATTTTTAGAAATAGTAAAAGACTTCATGGATTTTGAGATAGTTCAAGGTGATGATATACAAGATGACGAAGACTCTACATTTTCAAAAATAGTTCAAGACTCCATTAATGTTGAAATTGTTAAAGATTCTATAGATACAAAAGATGATGAAAACTCTATATTTTCAAAGACAGTTCAAAATTCCATGGATTTAGAGGTAGTTCAAAACTCAATAAATATAGATGAAGACTCTGTTGATGTCACATTAAAACAAAAATCAGTACTTGATATAGATTTAAATCTTCCTGTGATTTGATTTGAACAAATTTCCTGATGATGATGATGAAAGTTCACATGAAAAAGGCCTTAAAGCGAAATTGAAGTAAGGGTTGTGATGAAGATTTATCTTCCAAAGTTTTATTAAATATGCAAAGATAACTTAAGAATGGCTTGTGGTATAGAGTCTCTTGGTAAGAATTTTTCTTTTTAGATGATTAATTGTTTGGTATTTCTTTGTAGTGATTTTTTTTAACGCAATAGATTTTGGTAGCTTGATAAATGGGAATACGTGAAATCAAATGTGTTGTTTTTTTTTTTTTTTTTACTAATTTAGTATCCACATGATACGCTTTAATACTAATTATAATATTCATTGGAACGGAAATTGCAGCACAATTATAATTATAATATTCATTGGAACGAAATCACAGCATTGCAAGGTTGAAATGAAGTTGACTGAACACTAAAAAATTTAAATTTATATAATTAAATATCTATGATAAAAATGAAAGTTAATCTAAACAACAAAAAATATCTTACACTAGTGTAGGATCACATTTCAAGTGTGTAGGCAATTGATTTTCACTTTCTAACATCACTTTCTTCAAATGTGAAATCCTGTAGTTATTGGAACCTCTTACTTTCATAATTTCAATCATACAAGATTACAATGTTAAAAATATGTGATTTGACTTCATAGTTGAAAATTCTTTAAAGGATCTCTAAAGCACACATAATGGAGTTAATCCTTTGTAATAAAGCTTCATATATGGTCCTTCTTTCAGTAATGAAGTTCATCTTTCTCTTTGATACTTCTAATAGTTCCAAATTTGGCATGTCATCAATATTATTTCCATTTGTAAGTAAGACAAAAAACATTATATCAAATAATAATATAGATAAATCATTGAAAATAATATTTAAAAAAATATATCTTAGTTATAAGAAATGATACCAAATTCCAATTTGATATGTTCATGCACATTATTCCCTGCTTCATTTTCTTCATATGGTTCCTGATCTACCAATAAAACAATAAAAAGTACCAATATACAAAGCGCAATGAGTTAAAACCCCCATCAAAATAATAATAGTAAGAATAAAAATAAAATAAAAGATTACGTACCAATGCGGAAAGGTGTTTTCTTCATTGAACTCTATTTCAGAATCAACATATGGTTGAATGTTTAAATAAAATGAAAATTGATCTACAGGTGGAGTATTTGGAATAGTGTTAAGATCAATAGCAAAACTTTATGGCACATTCCTATTTAAATTTGGCCATAGAGGATGAGATTCTATGACATTTTTGGGTTAAGAATCTTCATTATCAATTTTTGGATGAGTGAGTTGAACATTCAAATCTATATCAAATAGTGATGTTATCTGATTAGAGGCCATGTTGCTGAACAAATGATTTTTTAAGTTTAAAATATAATATATATATATATATATATATATATATATATATATATATATATATATATATATATATATATATATATAGAGAGAGAGAGAGAGAGAGAGAGAGAGAGAGAGAGAGAGAGAGAGAGAGGAACCATTAAGCAGATTGAGAATTTGGGGGCAAAGCATGAATTATTTTCAGATAATTTTCAACTTAAAATTTTGGGGGGAAACAAATTTTTTACTAAAGTTGATTAATAAATAAATTTGTTAACGTGAGAATTTTTCAGTCCCACGCTTGTGCTTGTATGGTAATGTTATACTCCAAAGGACCATGAGTATATGAAGTCCAAAGGACTCATCATGTTTATTATGAGTATTTGGAATAGTTGCTAGCTGTGCAACTACACTGATAATTAATAAGCTAGCAATTATCATGAACATTTATTATGAGTACTTAGTGGAAGTAGTTATGAGCAGAAATGAGAATAATTAATAAGATAGATAAAAGGTATATTAGGAAGTTACAAAATATATATATATATATATTTCTTGATATCTGTGCCAAAACCTTAAACGACTTATGTTTTGTAACGGGGGAGCAGTACTTTTACATAATGAGGAAAAATTTTCAAGTTAAAATATTCAGTTGGATTGTCTCCACAAACTAAACTGACCCACCAGTTAAAATATTCAGTGATTTTTCAAAATTATCATAGTAGATTATGGAGGAAATTTCCACTTTCTCAGAAACAGAATTTAAGACAATTCTAATTGTTACTACTAACAATATTGCGCATTGCATTCATTGGCTGTACAAACCTCCTGACATGGTACAGCATTTTATCTTATCATACATGATACAACACTATCATGAATTTTTATTTTCCTAGTCACTGATGGATAATGGATTATCCAATAAAAATTGAATTGTGCTCACATTATTGAATAGGTATGCTTTTCCCCTCCACCATTGAAACGCCTGAAAGAAAGGGCATTAGTTAGAAGATTAATATGAGAAGTTATTTCAACAATACAGCAGAGCAGTTAGAGACTTGGAGCATTGTATTGGCAAAAAACAAGCATATTAGAGAACAGACAATATGCATCCTTTTAGAAGCAATACGTTTATCTTTCTATCTTTTCCCACCTCACACACAATATTTTACTTCATTGAAATATGAATTTACAAATAGGGTGAATATCCAATATTAGAGTGATAGAATAGAACATATATAGCTGAAGGATAATTGATTTCTAAACTCTTACTGAGAACGTATTAGGCCCCCAATACAGCATTTAGGGAAGAACTACTATGCATAATTTGAATTATTTTTTCATTTGATAAACAATATATACCTTAATTGGATTGAAAAGCACAAAGATTGAACTGAATGACATGATTCTGTTATGCCTTCATCATCTTTCCTTAATAATATTAGAAATACATCAATTAAACAACAAATCAGAGTGGCGCAGCGGAAGCGTGGTGGGCCCATAACCCACAGGTCCCTGGATCGAAACCAGGCTCTGATACATAGAGTTGCTTCCGAATGGTAGTTTTTGCTTCTCAGTTTAATTTTTGTTTTTGTTCCTAATTTAATTTAACGCTACATTCTCTGGTTGACGTAATGGGTTAAGTTCAAGCCCAGCCCAAACAAGACAAACATATCCATATTTTCTGTTTAAGGTTGCTGCTTCCTATACCCAAAAATTTCTTTCTGCACCCTTTTTTCCTTTCAGATTGACCAATTCAAAAGGTAAAAAAACAAATCCGAAAAGGGAAATGAAGCAAACTTTTGGGTGCAGGAAGCAACAGCTTGGATGAAGTTATTTTATGAAAAATAATCTGTTAATAAAAAAAAATGTAACATGGGTTTTAAATCAATTATAAACTTCTTGTATAAAAAAAACAACTCGATAGTTTTGACAAATTATTAGAAAAGAAAAAAAATATTAATAACAAGAATAATTTTTTAAAAAGTTACAAATTTATTACTATCAATTAAATTAACCATTTTTTTTAAATCTTGATGAATTAATTAATTAGTTCTTATATAAAAGAAACAAAGTAAGTAACATTTAGAGATAAAATAAAAAATAAAAAGCTGAGCTAGAGTGAGGAGGTCCAATTTGGAAGACACAAATGGGATGAGTGTAGCAAGGATACAGCAAATAATAACATTAATTGCAAGCTCATAGCTAAGGTCGTGAATCTAGGCCTTGCACTTAAAATATATGGCTGCTGGTATTGCTTAATTTATAAGGGGTTTCAACAAAGCCTATCTTTAGAGATTTATTGCCTTGCATTTAAACATTCTGAAACACTAATCAGAATGCAATTTGACCACCCCCTAACATACTCAATTAAATTTTTCAATATCTTTAGTAATGAATACAGAATGGAATTGATTCAAGAACCTTGGCGTAACATTACCGAATCAATCATTTTAAGGACAACCTACCTATTTAACTATTATATACTTGTTCCATTTTTAATCGTACTGTCAATGGACTAAGGAACATGGAATCATGCGTAACAGATGAAGATTGAAGTAAATCGAAGAAACAAAGAAAACAAAAACGAGTGAGCAATGCAGTAATACAGTAAATATAACAAACCTTGTGCTAATCAACGAACAGACCCGAGTCTGAGTCAATAAATGACAAATGAAGGCAAAGAAATCTTAATTACCGGGTTGTGGAATTTGATAAGAAAATGAGGAAAAAAAGGTGAAATTACCTTTACATCTCTTTTTATCCTTAGAAAACTATTGATGACTAAAGGTTTGATTTTTTTTTACTAGGACAATGTTTGGTTTAATTACATTTGAGAGCATTTGAGATAAAAGTTTTAAAAATTAATGTGATTATTAAATTTTACATTCTATTTTAATTCAAATATTTTATTTTATTTTATTTTATCTCAATTTACTTTTACATCTCTTTCATCTAAAATAATTATATATTTATATGGTATTTGAATAGTTATTGACTTATTGTGTTGTGTCACACTAAACATTAATGACCCGTGGGACTGAGAATGAAGTTGGCATTCAGTGTATATTACAAAGTAAGAAACACAAAATAAACACATACTTACCATTTGAAACTACACATCTTTCTTTTTACAGAAAACTACACATACTTAACTATTTGGAACCTATGATAAGTATGCTTAGCAGTTAGCATTGCATTCATAATATACCGACACGTTGCTTTATGGTATGTATACCTGCCCCGATCTTAACTTGTATTGTAGAGTTCGTTCTGCAACCCAAACATTAATGAGAACAAAATCCAATAATAAAACAAAATTATAAAATAAATTTTATTTTATACTTATTTTAAAATAATTAAAAATATCTGTTGAGAAGTAGTAAATGTATCTCAACTAGAATAAAAAAAATTTGTTAAAAGAAATTTAGATAAATTGGATTCTAAGAACTCAATAAGATCAGGATAGACTTCAAGACTCAATGAATATTTATAAAAGTATTTACATATTATCGACTAACAAAGTTTTCATATTAACATTGACAATCGAACTCACATCCTTGTTTATTATCAACTAGATCAACCTTTGTTGGTTCAATTAGAGTCATTAAACACTCGTTAATGGGATGATAATATTACTTCCATTAATAATTTTACTCATTTAAATATAGCATTTTATTTATCTACGAATTGGCTAATTTTCATCCAGTTGTCAAGAAGTGGTAAGGATGAAAAAGATCACCAAAATTTTAAGTAATACCTGTTATAAATGCTCAACCCTTTGCATGTGATAAGATTGAATGAGCCATGTAACCATGTTTAAAATGCTCAAATGTCAACTGTTAAATAAATCTAAAGGTTTTGTAAAGACTACCAAACAGTTGACAGCAGTAATGTACGTGTCTGAGATGTCTGCTCTAGAATTGAACAGTAAACATGTCCAATATTCCACTAGAATCTGCAGCTTCTTGGAATTTAAACCCGAACAGATATGTAGACCTTGCTGGGGAGAAAGTACGGCTTAAATGTCTCATACATTTTAGACCGAAGAAAAATTCAGCAATTCAATCAATTTGCAATTTATTTTCTGTTAAAAAAACTGTGTTTGCTTCTAAGCTCCAGCAATATTAAGTAGTATGTTAGAACATAGAAGTACTAGTAATGTATCATATTTTTCAATGCAGAAAAGCTAGAGCAATCATAAAATCTGAAATCTCATGTCAAAGCATGTCATGTTGAGCCTCAAGTTCACAAGTGCCTAAACAGCACTTTTTAAAATTATCTGGCCAACTAATTTTATTAGCTACATGTAAATCTTGAACACATTATCTTTTGAAGTTTTTTTTTTTTTTAACTTTCCCTATACCTTTTTAGATACTAGCCACTTCTAATCTGCTTTGAAGGTTTTCTTTCTGTTTCCCCCTGCACTTGAAGTATGTTGAATCTTCTTTGGTATCATGATGCATGTAGTAAACAAGAGAACGAACAGAAAGTCAATTTCACTACCTATTTGCTTCCTTCAGGACTACTTTGCTCACTTTGTCGTCTCTGCCTCCATGTCTCCCCCCACAGCTTGGCCTCTGCAACAGCTCGCTCTCTTTCTGATTCTTGAGGCAAAATCACAGATGTTTCTTTTGGAGATTCTACACTCTCCATCCCTGCTGAGTTGACTGTGTTGGATACTTTTGGGGTATATTGCTTGGATGACAAGAATTCTAGAGCTTCCACTATATGACCTGCACTAGGCCGTTGATGTGGCTCTTCACGAAGACACATGGCTGCCAATTCAATGGTATTCGATAGATATGATCCTGGGTAGTTACCTTTAAGCCGTGGATCTACCAATCTTGGAAAACTCCTTTTGTCTCTAAACATTGGGCGTGCCTACAGACATTAGGAAACCAGAGTTAAAATTGCTGGAAAAACAACCTTGACTTGACTGTATTTGTCAAGCTGCAACAAGGTACTTATAAATATGCATAACCAACTGAAACCATTATGGATTCTCAAATTATGATTTTTTGAATAACGATAGGCTTAGATTGTCTTCTCAAAATTAAGACTGGATAACATTTAGCCCAATTGGATATTTAGTAGAAAGATCATGTAATATTCTGAAACAAGGGTTAGACAACACAAACAGAAAAAGCTATACAATAATATTCCCCGGAACCCAGATACTATGTAGCAAACTGGAATTGAAAAATTCGCTAATTAAAAGGATATTATCATTTCTTTCTTCAACATTAGCAGGCCAGCACATTCATAGATAGCAATTACTAATTGATAATCCAGCCTCTTCTTTCAAGTACATAAAACGAAAATTAGAAAAAACCAAGAAGAGTAAACATAGCATTCCACTTAGACCGGGGAGGAAATGCACAAGTTGCAGCAAATCTGATATATTTAGGATAATATGTATGTTACTCAACTGAGCGAAAAAAAGAGTAATAAGCGTATAAAAAGGAACAAAATATAATTAATAGGAATTTACCCATTCTACAAGATGCTTTACAGGGCCACTGTTATCATCATATGCTCTGCGTCCAGTAATTAGTTCCAATAACACAACCCCAAAACTGTAAATGTCAGATCTAATCGTTAATTTTCCACTAGTGGCATATTCAGGGGCACAGTAACCTTGTGTTCCCATGACCCTAGTGGCAACATATGATTGTTCTCCGGTTGGACCAAATTTTGCAAGCCCAAAATCAGAAAGTTTTGGATGGAAACCTTCATCCAATAGTATGTTGGATGATTTCAGATCCCTGTATATAACAGAAGGCTTTGCTTCATGGTGCAGATAATTTAGTCCTTTTGCTGCCCCACATGCTATCATCATTCTGGTATTCCAATCAAGTGGTTCTTCATCAGGTGAAACATCTGCAAATAATCATAAACAAATATTAACGGTACAATGAACGTAACTTCTTGAAACATATCATGCAAATGATGTATTGTGCCTAATATAATAATCTTAAACTATAAATTGACAGTCTTGACTGTAAGTTACAAAACAAAAATGTAAGCTATAACTGAGTGTGTGAAGCTTTCAGAATAATGATAGGTCAATAGCAGAGCAAAGGAACAACCAAATAGAGTGCACAGAACAGTGAAATAATCAATAGGGTGCATTCAGAAGTGCTACTCCAGTTCCTTTTATATTTAACAATTTAAGCTTTCTTTTTAGTTTGGTGAGAATAGATCAAAGAAAAGCAAAAAAATAAAATAAAAGAAATGCTAAATTCATATGATTTGTGTATCAATGATAAGGAATTGCACCAATTCATTCATGTATCACATGATTTAAAGTCATTTGTAATTCATCACATGATACAAATTTCTGGATTGAAAAATCATATTGAATCATGCATTTTGAATTTCAAAATTGTACAAAACTAACAACTAAGGTCACAGCTACTTTGGACCAAAGAGGTTGGCTTATGATAGGGATATGGTCTAAATGTACTTTTGGTGAATAAAGAGAAGCACGCCAAGCATAGAGAAGTCACAGTAGTAGTTACATTAAGTTATAAAGCATTAACATGTGATACTAAACATGGCTTTATTGAACTAATTAGTAGCACCCCTTTTCACCCCCCCCCCCCCCCCCCCCCAAAAAAAAAAAAAAAACTAAATCTTAATGTAGAAGTGACATTTGGTAGTGGTAAACTTAGCCTTTTTTACAGAATTTCTTCAATTCATGGGGAGTAACTAGTAAGTAACTGATTGCAATTTAACATTGAAGAAAGTTAAGGTTACATTATAGTATTATACCATGAAGATGAGATTCTAAAGATCCCAAAGCCATGTACTCATACACAAGAAGACGTTGATCCCCTTCAGCACAGTAACCAATCATATTAACAAGGTTGGAATGGCGTAGAAGGGAAAGCATGAGAACTTCCACCAGAAATTCTTTCTCCCCTTGGACACCAGTAGTATCAAGTCTTTTAACAGCTACAACCTGATAAAGTCCCTTAAATGAATTATATTGCAAGCAATGTAGCATACTGATGGGCATTGTAAACAAGAAACAGCACACACAATAAAATCCATCCATCCAGCTATACCTGATTTATTTTCCCGATCGTGCCTTTATAAACAATGCCAAATCCACCTTGCCCAATAAAGGTTTCATCCCTAAAATTTTTTGTTGCTGTTGCAAGCTCCCGGAAGGTAAATATCTGAGGCTTATAAGAACTGCCACTCTCTGTTAGGTTTTCTTCTGGTCCAAGTCCTGTATCAAATAAATTCATGATAACTTGAGGATGTATACAAGTAAAGTTTGGAGATCTTCAATTGTGATCCCCTCCATGACACAAGCCATAATAAGACTTGGTTCTAAAAGGTTCAGCAAAAAGCAATAACAATTGAATGACATTCCACTTTTAAAATTATAACAACATTTTTTAGATAAAAGAACAATTCATAAAAAAGAAAGGGAGAACAAAAATTAGGAAAGAAATCCTTCTAAAACAAGCCAAAAATGAAAAAAAGAAAAAGATATCCAGTATTAGAGAAAACATCAGCTCAATAGAGCTTTCTATCCCTCTGCATATATGGTCTGGGAATCACGTCTATATTTATACTATATTGTGCGTTCTAAGTTGATGATATAACCTTACTGTTTACTAGTATCTAAGAATTACAGAGTTTAACCATCTTTTCTTAGTATTCAAGAGATTAACATAATAAATGGCTTTCATCAGTCCAAAGCAAAAGTTTAGCTAGAAGGGATTGGTGATTATGTGTAGCTTCACTTAAGATTAATTCTAAATTATGGTCTCCATCCCTTTGATTAAAGTCATTTATCCTGTCTAGTATTTTGTTACTGGATTAAAACTGTCAAGAGTGGACAAACTATGGGTAACATTTTTACTCATAGGAAACTCAAAGCATTTGATTTAAAGTATAAGTAGATATGACAATTTCGAAAAGACCTCTGTCTATTATGATCGTGGAAGATGAGCAGGTAATCTCAATATCAACAATAACAGCAACAAAAACCTTTTCCCACTAAATGTGGTTGGTTAAATGAACAGGTAAATTAAGCAACCAAAAGGAAAAGGTAATGTTCAAACTGATGTGAGCATAAAATAATTTTCACCACTGCTGCAACCAAAGTCCTTGGTATTACTTCGTTGCAAAGGTAACTACAGGCAAATGATGGAAGACGATTCATATTCTAAATCTATGAAAAAATGTTGACAAGCACCCAAGCGCACACTCGGGGAATCCTCCCTTGAAAGCTAGTTGTCAAGGGGGAAGAACCAAGCTACTTAACTCTTAAGTACTCCATCGAGCATCCCATACTACTTAATGTAGGACTTAGACAATCCATATACCCCAAGTCCCTTTCATTCATAGCACTGCCCTTGAGAGCAAAAGTCCTGACACTTCACCTAGTCTTTCTAGTTAGCCCCTCAGTAGGTAATAATTTCCAAGACATTGGCAACAAGTTTTTAATACCAATAGATAAGCACCCAAACACTTTGGGAACCCTCCCTTAAAATTTAGTTGTCAAGGGAGGAGAACCATGCCACTTTAAGTACTCCATCGAGCATCCTATACTACTCGATGTAATTTGGACTAGTTATATATAATTTGTCCACATATCTAGGTGACGAGTTTTGGAAGCAAATTATTAACATCTTATAAAAGTGAAAAACTCTAAAATAATTAGTACTAAAGACACATATAAAAGATGTAAAATCTTGTCTTTAAATAGGAAATTTCTTTTTAAAAAAATTTAACATCTAGAATGTAGTCTCGGGTTGAAATTATGCAAAATAGAGCTGTCCTTCAGCTTATAAGAAGTGCAACACATATGATTATCGTTGAAAAATGACCATCTCAAAGAATGCAATTAGACTATTAGAGTACAGCAATGATAAAATCAATACAGTACTTTGAGAGTTGAAACAAACCAGTGAGCTCAATGGGAAACAGGGAACCTTCAAGCAATACAGATGACAAATATTTTCCTCTAGAGTCGATAAAAGCATATTATACATACAGTCACATCTATCTTCCCTCTTGGAAAAGAAGAATGGAAATTCTGATAATGAGGAGAAACGAATATGAGCTCAGAATCACCGCGGAAACTGCATCCATAACAAGTTCCTATGACAATAGGGTCATTGAAAAGTCAATGAAATTCACAAGGAGGACCATTCCTTTGACCATGCATCGATCTTCTAAGTTGCCGTTAAAAATGAGGGAGATCCTAGCAGATTCCGTATCCTACAGGCTATTGATTTCAGGTGAGGACATGAAGCATAAGCTTTCAAAATGTGCAGGAGGTTCCAGGCAACAAAAGCCAGAGTGATATTTTTTCAACACCGGATAGTTAGCAACTTAGCATAGTCATGACTTCTTTATTGGTTTAACCACACAAGAATGGGACCACTCAGAATGAGTATTGGGTATAATTTTCCAATTAGAGTGCAGGGCAAGTTGAAAAGTCAGTAATCAGTATGTCAAGACTCATCATCTTCCCAAAGAGTGTATATCATATCATATGAAGCAGAGAGACTCACAGGCCAGTGACAATCAGTTTGGAGTGAAGATCATAAAATTTCTTTCAGAAATTTAACATGTAAGACTAGAGTGAAAAAGATCACACTAACTCAAAGGAGTCGTTTAAGTGGGGTATGAAATTTGAAGAGTCCCCTTAGTTTTTTTTTTAATTGATTTTGGGGGTAAGCTACTGAGGTAGGTGCGGTGTGTACTTTTAATCTGAATTTCAATTTTCTAACAAGAAATAATCCCAAGGTAACACCAACCAAAACCTTTTTCTTTCTCTCTAAGCTAAGCACCTTGCAAGAACTATAAACAAGAATCAATAGAAAGGCCATCTGAAAACCAAATTGTCCCATATCTTGACATAAAACCTAAATCCATTGGGAAAAAGAAAAATTGGTATGCAATTTTTAATTTTTCAGTGACTGAATTTTGAAAAACTAAAAAAAAAAAAGTGCGAGAAGGTAACCTGAAGAAGTTTCAGAGACATTATTAATATTATTATTGCTGTTGTTGTCCAGAGATTTGCGATTCTTGTTCTGTTCGTCCTGATGAGCCTTGACGCCGCTCTTCACTCTGGTCTTCCAGCTCCTCAACCCGAAACAAGGGCAGCTACCCATCACCTATCACAGTAATTCTAATTCCGAACCAAAACGCCACCGTTTCTCGCTTTCTTATAAGTGCCACCACCAGAGACGGTAGCCTCAGAGAGAGAGAGAATAGAAAGAAACAAAAAAAAAATGCAAATGAAGGGTTTTTCTTTTTCTTTCCTTCTTTGAAATTGAATTCCCAGAACAGAAGAGAAGAATATGGTCGTTTGAAAAGAATAACGGTGAATAATGCGTGCGTATACGGATCTCAATTCTCAACAGAATCTGGCTCACTCTCACATTACACACACGTTGGTTCAATTCAATGGCAGCTTGCGAAAATTAAAGCATGTATGTATGCTATGCTGTGTTGCTGCTGTGGTTTCTTGGCGAAAAAGGAAAAGAATTTGCAGGCATGTGAGTCTTGTATGGTAATGTATAAATGGGAATTTCTCTCGGACCCTGATTTTTTGATTCCAATGATGTTACGTTTCATTTTCTTTCCTTGGAAGGGAAAAATGTGTTTGTTTGTTTGTTTCTTTCTCTGGGAAAAAGAGAAGAGTTTTCTTTCTTTCGACGATGACGTGCATGCCCTTTTGCTTGCTTTCTTTCTTTCTCGGGTCGTGTACTTTTTCCTCTCCCAATCTGTCTTGTTATGTGCCACAGTTGTCTCTCAAGCTGAATTTCAGATTGCTGACGCCTAATTTCTCTTCTTTTATTACATCTCATAGAAATAATTAAATTTCTTAACTTTAACGAATAATATTATTAATTTATATTTTATTTCAAAATATTCATTGAATTAAATGATTTAAGTGATGGTTGTATTTAATGACCCTATTTATTTTTTCACACATACCAAAAAAGTAAAAGAGAATTAACATTTATAAGTAAATACTTTTACTAATGTTCTCTCTTAATTTTAACAAATGTATTATTAAGTTAAGATAATATTAGCCATGATTAATATTCACATGATTTTAACAAATGTATTATTAAGTTAAGATAATATTAGCCATGATTAATATTCACATGATGTAATTGAATGTGATTAAATAATTTTTTTAATTAATGTGAGTTAGTCTTTTTCTTCTTATATTTAGTTAATAATATTATAAATTTATTCACTCTCATCTTATAGATTGGTTAGTTTCAACCGAATTATCAAAATCAATAAAAAAAAATAAATCATTAAATATGTCTGGAAATAAAATAAGTTTCCAATTATATACTAACATAATTATACATCCAATTAATTTCACTAATAACTAGTTAAATATTTAACCTAAATTATCATCTCACATTCTCTCTCTTCCACGTTATTATTAATATTCACCTCATACTTTACTATCTTCATCAATAGATATGGACTAATAGGCTTTATTAATTGCACATTGAGTAAGAAGAGTGGATTTACATGAAAAATAAACTTTCCTAATGATAATGAAATGTTGAGAATAATACAAAGGATAAAATTTAAAAATCATTATTAATAAGTCAGTGACTTGTAAATGGGGTCGGAGGAAGTAAATTTTATTTCAAAATATTCATTGAATTAAATTATTTAAGTGATTGTCGTATTTAATGACCCTATTTATTTTTTCACACATACCAAAAAAGTAAAAGAGAATTAACATTTATAAATAAATAATTTTACTAATATTCTTTCTTAATTTTAACAAATGTATTATTAAGTTTTTTAAGATAATATTATTTATTACTTAACAAAATTAGAATAAATGTTTTAATATCTCATTGAAAAGTGAGAACATCATTCCATTTAAAAACTTTGAAAGAAATTTTTAATTGAGACTAATGTAATTGAATGTGATTAAATAATTTTTTTAATTAATGTGAGTTAGTCTTTTTCTTCTTATATTTAAGATCAAAGGAAATAAAGCTACACTTATTCGTAGTGGTATCTCATTAAATATAATTGCTACTTAAACCAATTAACTTAAGGGGTATATTTGAAATAAAAATAAAATTTATTACATTATTAATTAAAACTAATTAACTTAATTATTTTTATTGATTTTGATAAATTAATTATTTGCTTCTCGTATAAAAAACAAGTGGGAGTAATATATACTAATATTCATGATCTCTATATATAATTTATAATTTTTAATATATATATATATATATATATATATATATATATATATATATAAATTAGAGTTTATTTCTAACTCATATATGATTTTTATATTTTTAAATAAAAGCAAGTAAAAATACTTTAAATAAAGAAGTGTATAATTAAAATTTCTCTAAAAAGATAACAATTAAATTAATTATCAATTCAATAATATATATATATAATTAAGGCAATTACCTATCATTATTACCTATAATTTTTTATGAAAGAAATTTTAGATGAGTTGGGTTTTGAGAATTCACCCGATACCAAAGTTGATTTCAAGGCTCAAATAACATTTATAAAGACACTTACACATTGCTTACTAACAAAGTTTTCACATTGTCAACTAGAATCAAACCCACGTATATTTAATTATTATATATAACTTTTAAAATTCATTTCTCAATGTAATTATTAATTTTTGTTTAATTTTATTGATGCAACTAAAATAATTAATGTGATTGTTGTATGTGTGTGTAATTAAGGTAATTATATGTAATTATTATTTATATGATTTATCTTTTAGATGTAATTATTAAATATTGTTAGAAGTTTTTATTTTTTCATTGATAAAAATACATAATTTTTTTATTGCGGTAATTACAATTGATACACATTTTGGTTTGGTCATAATCCAATTTTGTGAATGACTTATTAAGTTTGATTTTGTTAATTATATGATTGTGTTTGACAAAATATTTAGATTAGTTTTTAATTTTTTTATTAGCCGAAAGATTTATTTGACTTTTTCATAAACGAGGTTTTTTAGTAATTTGAAATGTTTTTTGATTTTTTTTTAAATTTTAACTTATAGTTTTTAGTTTTTTTTTGTATGTATTCTTTTTTTGTCCTTGAACATTTATTACACTTTCTTTTTAATATTTTTAATTTAAAGTTAATTTTTATTATTTTTATTCTTTTTTTAGATATGATAGGTTTTCTCATATTTACCTTTTTATCTTATGATACTGATATATAATAAGTTTATCTATTTTTTTTAATGAAAAGTTACAAGTGTTTAAAATAAATTTAATACAAAAATTATAAATACTACACAATTTATTTTTATCAAGAAAATTAAATTAAAATTTGTATAAAACATTGCATAATATGTCTATTTATGTAATTTTGAATTTTCAAGTATTTCAATAAATAATTTTATCAAACATTTATGATTCAATTAGATAGTTTCTCAACTAGCTATTTTAATAAATATATAACTTTTAAAATAAAATACAATTCTACTTATTACACATTTTACTTGCTAATCGCATAGATTCTTCAACTAGTGTATATTTCCTCTAGTCTCAAATATAACGGAAAAAAATATGACACACTAACTAAAAACAAAGAGTTAACCACAACTTATTACATCAATCTTAATTACAAATATATTGTTTCCTAACTCGTCCTTCATATGAACTTATATCAATGATAAGAAAGAGTCATTGATCTAGCACCTCAATTAAATAATTAATATTTTAAAGATAGTAACATTAAATAAGATAAAATTAGTTTATATTTTCTAATATTTAAGATTAAAAAAATATGTTTTTTTCTTATATTTGAGAGCAAAAGAAAAAACATATAAAATATATGATGTATATTTTTTTAGTGATTCTCTTTCATACTTTAATTTCTTAAATTCTCATTAAATGTCTGTCATTAATTATCATTAAAGTCTCATTATATATATATATAGGATTCACATATTTAAGTATATTGAATATACGTAAAGCCAAAACTACATTTTTAATGAGTCTCTTTCTTACTTTAATGAGTTTTCTTAAAAACAAATAACTATCATTAATACATATTTATTAAATGAATTGATTGGTCAAACTATTAATTTTGACATTTTTAATGTAATATTTTTCTAAATAAAGTATAAACACAACATTTCATAAAATATAAACTATTTTTACAAAATTATTATACTAAATTTGGTACAAACCACAATTATCTTTTAAAGAAGAGGTACTGTTCAAGTCTTATAGGATTATTATGAGTGATAAATTCTTCTTTTGAGTATTTTAGTGCAAATGCATATTTAAACTCAAATTTGATATTATCGGTTTTCCATTAGTTAAATAACTATCATTAATATTCATTAACATGAATGCATTGACTAGACAAAAATAGTCTTGCCCGTTATTTTGACCATTTTTTTAATATAATATGTTTCCAATGATGTAAAAACGCATCATTTTATAATATAATAATCCTATACAAACAGTTTTCGTAATACGTACATAATGATTCACAATAGTCTATAAATATAACAAGTAGGATATACAAATTCGTCTCACGAGAAACAAAGACCAAAATTAGAAAATAAAATCCTTCTTACATGGCTTCTCGTTTCGATCAAGCTCTTCTTTTGGGAATTATATTTGTTGCATTTGTTCTCACTTCAGGTAATTGCTAGAAATATTTCATTTATAATATAATCAATTCTCATGAGAAAACAAATTGTTGTGTTATTTTTTGGTCTATACATTAAAAATAGAAGGCAAAAGCAATAGTGTATAGTTTCATATCAATTTTATGTTGAAATTTCAAATAACAGACGCAAGGAAACTTTTTTCACATTGCAGGACCCGCAACAGTTGCACAAGACTGTGGTCCACTGAAATGCATAATAGGCCATAATGATTTTTGTATGCAATGTTGTAGGAGAGAAGGGTTTGGGTCTGGCATCTGTAAGAATGATGGGAAATATACTCGCTGTTCTTGTACGTAGTGTAAATTTATAAAATTATAATAAAATGGGTGTTTGATCTAAATATTTATTATGATTGGAGATTGTAGGAGTTTGTGCTATAAACCATCACATGATCATTAACAAAGTAATTGCTTTTGAATTAAAAAGAGAATTTTTTATCAATAAAAATTCTAATTTTCTTTTCTTTTTTTAATTTTTAATTCAAATTTTAATTTTTTTACTTCCATGATTTTGTTTTGTATCTATCTAACAAAGGTTCCACAATCAAAATGACATTTGTTTGAATGAAATTAACTCAAATCTATTAAGTAAAAGCTTAGTTCGAGTTTTATGATTAGAAAAAATGTGATTTAGAAGTCCAAGATATATAATTAATCAATTCTTCCAAAAAGATTAGTCATTAATTAAATTAATGAATATTTCATACTAATAAGATAAAAAAAAAAGAAAACAAAAGGTTCAGTGATTTAATAATCGACCATCGAGGTTTTTGGCCATTGTGCAATAAAAAGCTTGACTAAAGGGACAATTACATCAAAGAATTGATCAACTTGTATTAGAAATGATCAACAGATAAATCATACCTAAAGTAAAATTTGATAGAAACTTTTTTACTTTAAATGAAAAAGTTATGTTTAGTATTGTTGTTAATATATTTATATATATTTTATTCATCATATTTTTTTATTCACATGTATAATCTTTTTGCTTCAAAAAATTAATACTAAATATTTTTTTAATGATAAACCTAAAGCTTGAATTTAGTAGTCTTCTTATTGAGTCAACCTTAACTTATAAAATAATGTAATATCACTGAACTAAGTATTCCAAGGAGAGCACTCAAACTCTATTGTACCCAATTATCAATGGTATATTTCATACAAAGTAAATTGTCCCACATTAGGTGTTATATATTTCGTTTATAAGATGTAATTGACTAAATTACGTTTTTTAAGAATAAAGTTACTTTTTTTAGTTAAAAAAATATATTAACATTGAACTTGTCTGTAATAATTTTATTGAATTTTCCTTAAACATTAATGAGAACTTATTCATCTTTTCTAATCTTTATAGGAGAGAGAAACTAACAATTCAAAGTAACATTTAGTTATTGATTAACATAAATAAGAGTATTTTAATAAAAAAAAACAATTAATGCATAAGAAAAATGAAATAAAATATTATAATAAGGGAAAAAATTATTGACTATTTCTTATAAATAAAAATAAAGGGACTACTTAGGTTATTGTTGGAACACGTGGTCATTTGGTGTCTTCCAAATCAACCAGAAAGCAATAGGAAGTAGAGTTCTCATTCTCAAATGTAAAAGGTGTTTGATGTGAGCACAATTGAGGAAGCCCAAAAGGATTGCTAAACAGAAATTGAGCTAAGGATAAAATAGCTTCAAGAACTTAATGTGAGATTCTGAGTTGGCATATTGTTAGAAAGGATAGAATCAACACATGGCCTAGGCTTCGTTATATAACATTGTAATTTTCCTTTTAAGAGGGATGTTTGATGAAGTCTAATATCTCTCTTCTCTGATTTTTTTTTTTTTTTATGTGGGAGCTTCCCTTGCTCGAAAAGGGTTCATAACAATGGTGTTACCCTCCTCACAAGCTTCTTCGTTTGCCACAACCCTCCTTCTAAGACCCGCTTCATCAAGCACATCTCAGATGCTAAAATTGTTGATTTATTCGAGAAGATTATTTGCTTTTCTTGCGACCAAAAGTTCTCCAAGATCCTTGTTTGCTGTGTCCTTTAATTTTCTTTCTATAAGTTGAAAAAGACCCTTCATGATCACCATCCCTTGCATTTCGGCCTAACTAATGTCTAACACTCCAACAGGCATACTCCACTTTGAACACTCTTTATGGTTACTGATACAACCTTGAGGACAAGGTTGTTTTCATGTGAGCACAATTAAGGAAGCCCAAAAGGATTGTTAAACAGAAATGTGCCTCAAGATAACATAGGAATAATAGCTTTTAGAACTTACAGTGAGATTCTGAGTTGTCATATTGTTAGAAAGGATATGATCAATTCTGTCAGAGTGAACACATGGCTTGGGCTTGGCTATATAACATGAGAAATGCTATTTGTTCTGAAATTTTAAGTCCAAATATCCTCCTAACCTTTTAAAAGTTGTCATTTGTCAACTCATTTAAATGTAAAATATTTATTCACTTTTTAAGAAAAAAATCTTTCAAAAATTAACCCTTGTTTCACACGGAGTCAGAGAGATTCTACCAAAAAGACAACTATACCATGATCATCTCTGTCTTTCTTTATTTTTTTGGGTTAAACTATGCTTTTAGTCTTCAAATTTTTTAACATTTATGATTTTTATCCTTAAATTTTATAAAAATTTGTCTTTGTTTCTAAACTTTTGTTTCATCTAATGCTTTTGTCATTTTTGTCTATGTTTATATTTAAGTGATGATGCAATATTGTTTTATTATTATTTTATTATGATTTATTTTCTAGCGACTAAAAATGATAAAAAAAATGCTTGGACAAAATGTTTAGTAGGTATTAAATAATTTATGACTGTTTTTAGTCACCAGAAATTGCTTCCGCAGGAAAAAAAAAACTCTTAATAATCTTCCAATATCAAAATCCATAAATAATAAATAAAACACCCAGATTAAAATCATGCGTAGATCTAAAATTAAAATTAGATTGGAAGGATCAAAACTTTGGACAAAAAACAAGTATAGGAACAAAGAAGATCGGTCTTCACAGAATTTAAGAACTACGTCATCACTTAATTTATTCTCATGTATGTTTAAAAATGCATTAACAAAATAATTTCCCAAGATAGGACATTTTGAATTCAAAGCTAGTTCCTTGACAGAATGGACTTTAATTCTGTTAGAATAATATGATGTTGACGCTTGGATGACTTTAGTTTTATCTTATTTTCCTTAGTCTATTTATAGCTTTGGTAGTAGTCTTATAGCTTTTTATCATTCCTGCTCCATGTGTAGTTGACCATTATAGTGAGTGTGCATCTCACTTAAAATGACAACAACAAACATGCAGTGTTAGATAGCTGTAGCAAGTGCTCATTATGCTCTACGATAGAAGTGATTTGATCTCCTAATCATCTCATATTTTCAAGGACCTGTGAGAGATTAAATTTTCCATATATAATAGTCATAACTCTTATCTAAATGGATATGTTCAGTATTTAGTGTAATGGGTATGCTTTAAGCAAAGCCATTACTGTAGGAATGTAGGTGTACCTATGTTCTTCATTTTCCATATAGGTTGGTGTGATGAACTTAGTAATTGTAGTTTCCTAAGAGTACTCCCCATTGACTTCAGTAGGTTATACTCTAAAATTAAGTACAAATTTCTTGTCGCTTGCTTTTTGTTTTCTTTGCTCTAGTATTTGTGAAGTGGTTTAGAATGATCCTTCATGCATTTTTTTGGTTTGGGAAACTATCCAATATTTCACTTTGATATGGCTTGACAGATTCAATTGAATTCATGTGTTGTACTGATCCTAGCTAGATACACGTTGAGGGAACGGATGATTCTGAGAAAGTTGTAGCTCTTTGTTTTCCTTTATGACGACAAAGTGAAACTTGTTCTAAATAATTTTATTCATGTCAAACCACATATTATAACTAATATATGAAATGGCAAGACAAATATCTTGATTTCAAAAACATAAAATGAAAATGAAATGGGAACATTTTAGTAGTTGTTTAAAAATAGGTAATTGTATTGATATGGTATAATTGACATGGTATAGTGGATAAATAATATTAAATATGTGATGTAATGTGATTAGAGGTTTAATCTTTAAATACATGTTGGGAAGAGGTGGTCTCTTAAATGAATTTTGTTACTTTTTTTTTACTGTTAAATTTTAATATCTTAAGATATTAGTTTTTTCTGTAAAAAAAAACTGTTTTTTTTATTATTTTCGATTAGAGATATCTTGAATACTACAAGGAAGTGAAAAAAAAAGGTAATTGGTGTATAGTGAATTATCGGGTTAAAATTAATGTGAACGAAAGAAGAAGATTGCATTCGAAAGAGATAATGCACTTGAGAAAATGGAATTCAGGGATATATGTAAATTTGAAGAGAAAATTATTAGTGACGAAAATATTCCTAATTCTTTGTTCTCGACAATTTTTATTTTATCTAGCTTGTCATCCTGTTGCAACAAAAAAAGGAGATCGATTTCAGTTTTGATGTTCCACCTCAAAGGCCTTGCTTGCAAAGAGCTTTTTTCTTTTCAGAATTTTTTTAGAAAATAGTTTCTTTTTATATCATTATGCAAGTTTTGGAACTTTCTAAAGCTAATAACCTTTTATCACCATTTTTAAACAGAAGCTACAATCATACGTTAAAATTTATTACCTAATTATATTTTAATTTGAGCATAGGAGGCCTAATTAGCCGGGTGAAGAACAATTGAGCAAATTAACTTTTCTAGCCGTTAGAATAACTGTCATATACCTAATTAATATCTGTGTAAGCGGATAATTAATTAAAATTAGAGAGTGAACAAAACGAAAAATAATGTGTTCAGTTGATTGAGTACAGAATGATTTGGGCTAGGTGTGGTCTCTGAGCCAAGTGGGGCTTTGTTCATCATTCGTTTGGGCTTTCTATCAGTGTAGTTCAAATGAGGCAAATACTATATCCACAACCCTTTTTTTTAAGTGCACTCTCATTCACTATTTTAATTTAGTTAAAACTTAAATGATCTTCTTTTTTCAAATATTGTTTTTTCTCTCACACTGTCTCACAATCTCTTCCCCTGGGACAATAAACTTCTTCCGAGGCAACAAACACTCTCCCTCTCTTTAATTAGAATCACTCCTCTCTGCCCCTCTCTTTTCGTAAATGACAGAAACGTCCTTGTGAGATTAAATTTCGATGACTGACATTGCTTTACTTGTAAGGGTGCAAAACTAATTTTCAAATGTTTGTTAAATTCTATTATCTCATTTCTATGAAACCAAATAATTTCACTATATTTTTTTACCTATATTTCTTGAATTAAACAACTCAACATCCAACTTTATTATTGCTTTATTTTTATTTCTTCAAGTTATCTCTCTTTAATTTTCATTCACTATATTTTTCTTCTCACAATCAAACATAACATTATATATATATATATATATATATATATATATATATATATATATATATATGTATATGTATATATATGCATGTGTGTAATGAGCATTGTAAAGTAGAAGAACAAATGACACAATTATATCTTTAGGTGTCAAATTGATTAACAGTGAAATCGCATGAAATTTCAATACATTGACTGTGAATTGTGATTTTGTAATTAATTCCAATAATTATTAAAAGAAAAAAAGAGAGTTTAAAATAAGGATATGACGAGAACGATTCATGATGCTCAAAGTATCAAACTTCATATTTCATTTTAGTTAACACTTGATCTGACCTAAAAGTTCTAGAAAGGTATGAATAGATAAAAATATTGTCACGACATTTATTTATTTTTGCGTAAACTATTAGGTCACATCAAGAAGAAGAAAACTATTTTCATAGGTAGCAATTTGCTTTCTCACACTTCAAAAAAAAAAAAAAAAATCCTTCCTCAAATATTTTCAGTCATTAGATGCATTTTATAGTCTACAATTTTATCATAGATCTTCCGCACCAAATTCCTGTACTCTCACCGGACTGTTCATCAGCTGCCACGAGAAACAATTACAATCAAACACACTCTTAATTCATATATTTTTTTACTGTTTGAATAACCCATACATATTTGTTATATTTCTTTGTTTTTGTTAATCTTAAACATTTTTTCAGCTTATACCTTCTTAATAGTTCTTCAAGTTTTTCAATCATTTTTTTCGTACATGTTTAAATTATGTGTTTTCTATATGTAACAAACTTTATCGGTATGTAATTGGACTAATTGGATTCACAATCAACTAAACTAATTTAAATATAGTTTAAGACTCGATTCAACAACTAATTTGTCGAACTTAGTTGATGATTTAAATAAATTGAATTTGAATTAAAAGTTAAACTTGTTAAATAAATAATTTAAACTTAAATTATATATAATTTGACTAGATTGATTTATAAACCAAATTGATCTATGTCTATCTTCTATTTATATCTATGTTTATCTATCTATAAATATTTATATGATTAAATACATATAATTATTTTTAATTAATTTAATATTATTTTTTGTTTGAAATGAATATTAAATAAAAGCTTATACAATAATTATAAATTTAACACAGACGTACACGCATATATAAACATAAATACATATATAATAAGTAATATATTTTATATTATTAAATTGATATAATTAATTTTTAAATAATTTCATATTAATTTTATTTTTGCATAATTATAATTTTAAATCAATCAAGCTAGTAAGCTGAATAAGTTATTCACGAAATTTAATAAAATTGAATTAAAATTAAAAAACAAAGATACACATCAAATTCAAATCGAATTACAAGCAAAACTAATATTTATTGAGTTAAGCTGAAATAAATTGAATTTAATTTAACTCGACTTATTTCCGATTTTTTTTTCAGTAAGTATGAAGTGTAATGTCATGTTCATTATACAAATATAGATAGAGAATAATGACTCACAAACCACTTATTATTAATTATTGAATTATTATACGTGGATGTGGGTTTTGTTTTGGCATCCACCACACTAAAATTTAAACAATTACGAATTCGATCAAATACTAAAGTCGAAATTTGTGACAAAATAAAGAGTTGCTGTCAAAGTACCCACTTTGATTGCAACACTATGGAAAAGTCATTTTTCTGTCATGATACACGAAACGACTACGCATAACCTAAAACAAAAGAAAAGAAAAATCCAGTAAAAGAAACTAAAACAAAAATTAGCAGGAGAGAAGGAGAACAAAGTTTCTTGGCTCTCAACAACTACCAATTTAAAGTTCAATTGGCTGAGTCCAATGAATTATGAACTTTATACTTGCAGATTTTTTGTATTACCCTACTTGAGCTTCAGTGATTGTGTATCCTTTCATCTTCATTCAGCTGAGTCCAATGGATCGATCTGACTATTTCTTAAAAATTTACTCATGAATGATACTGCTTCCTTTCCCACGAGGAAAGAAGCACTTAATCTAGAAAAATCCGTTTTAGAGACAGCTATTCTTCTGTTAGAACAATTCTTTGTTTTGTGTAACTAAAATTCTGAAATCGTGTATTTTGCCTTATCCAATTAGTGCCACTCCCAGCCACCGCTCTGGATGATGCTGTTGTGTCACCACGTCATTTGGAATCAATTATGTTTCTGCATACACGTCGCTGAGTCATGAGATGCATCATCTATTTTAAAATATTCAATTTTCAAATCATATCATAAAAAAAATATGTTTTTGTCCTGGTAACTTCTAATTAGTTTATATCTTTAAAGAAAAATAATCATTACATTAAATTTAATAATTATTTATATTATAATCTCAAAATTATCATTTTTTATCTACTTATATTTGAAGATAGATAGAATAATTAAATAAAAATATATAAAGAAAAAATGATTGATACATTTAAAAATTAAAAAAAATAATCTTATATAAAAAACAAATAGATTTTTTTTAAAATCTTATAATTAAAAACAAAGATATGATGCAAGAAAAGGATCCGTCTCCGGGAGGCTCGGAAAATCCCACGATAGATTTCGTGGATAAAGACGTTGTCCAAAACGAAAAACTTATGAATACCCGCTGTCACGAAGCGAGTTCTCACCCGCCCTGTCACGTGCCCCCCTACACTGTCACGTATGACACAGCATCTATCTATTATTACGCGTTACGCGCGCTTTGCCAATTCATGTATTCAACCACTACCACTTACCACGAATACGCAACAACCAACGTGGCCTAAATTAAATATTCCTTTTTCTTTTCTAAAAAAAGACTAAATTTTCCTCTTTTCAACTGCCAAAGAAAAATTAAACAGCTGTTATTTTTTTACTTTATTTATGTATTTTTATACCATATAGATTTGTAATATTTACGCATTAGTTGCACTTCTTAATTTATTTGTGTATGTGGATGTGATTGCAACCTTGTTGTATTACAAGAATTGTTCACTTTAAGAATAAATGCAAATTACAAAAAAATAAATAAAATAGAGGATATATATGTAGTAAAGGGATACGATTAGGTAAAACCTCAACCACTTAAAAAAATGTTGACCAATCCGATAATAACAATTGAAAGTTTTCAAAAAGTACAGGTTTTCAGAGTAATTTATTTTAAAAAATAATTACTTTATATAATATTTTCATATTTTTAAAATAATATTTTTCCTGATTAAGCTTGTATTGAACACTACTTATATATATATATATATATATATATATATATATATATATATATATATATATATATATATATATATTAAAGTAACTAATTTTTGTACCCAAAAATATGACTATACCAAAAAAGTAACTAATTCAAAAATAAATAAGTCTCATTAGGTAAATATAATAAATTTAATTCATTAAAAACTTCTTTAGGTATGATTTACATTCATTCACTAAATATATATATTTTTTTTTCAAAAATGATAACATATATTTCAAAGTGCTTAGGATTCTTCCTAGTGCATCAGTGAATGCTTCTTGGCAATTATGTTTCCTCTTCATAATATGTTATTTATGTTTTTATTACACTAATAAAAACAATTATTAAAAAAATTATTTTTCAATATTAATGATTACAAATGAATTATGATGTAAAAAATAAATATATTTTTTAAAAATAAATTACTTTAATTTGTAATCATTAATAAACTTGGAAAAAAAAATAAAATAACCTATATAGCCAAAATGTATAAATATACGAAGACAGTTGAGTAGAAAAATAAATTGTGTTAAAAGAATTATATAAAATATTTTAATAAATAAGAATGTTTTAGATTATTTTTTCATAAAAATATTAAAAAATAATTTAAATGCATTTAAGCATAGAACCTTTATCAATAAAGTCATTTGGTCAGGTTAGAGTGGTGTTAGAATGTTTTTTTTAAAGTAAAATCTCGAGTTTTAGTTATAGAAAAACGTGAATATAAGAAGAAGAAAAACCTTATTAACAGTGATTCAGGCCAAATTTTGGATTGAGATTAATCATCAATCAAATTTCTGAATAATAAATACCAACAATTTAATTAAAAAAAATCTAAAATATTGAATAAAAAAAGTCATCTTTAAGAAAGAAGAAAAAAAGGGTGCGAGGAGGGAGACAGATGAATAGAAATGCTAGGAAGGAGAAAAGGAAATGGAATATCCAACACGGGCGAGAATATTCGTGCGAAGATCCTTTGTGTGATTTGTTTCGTGTGCAAGCAATAAATAGCGTAACCCCCCTTAAATCTCACCACCATCTCTCTCTCTTTTTCTCTCTATCTCTCAATCTCTCACAGAAATGGCTCTCAAGGCCGTCCATGTCACCGACGTCCCTTCCCTGGACCTGGTGACCGAGAATGCCTCTCTGTCCCTCTGCTCCTCCCGCTTCCCCAACGGTATGTTTTCTTTTTCATTCATCTTAGTCCTTAGTTTCTTTGTTTTTTTGTTGATTGTTGTTGTAACATTTTTGCAGGGGTGGAAATGAGTCGGAGTGACTTCAAGATGCCAAAGTTCGTCGTGATCGGACACAGAGGTAATGGCATGAACGTTCTGCAGTCTTCCGATCGAAGAATGAGAGCCATCAAGGAAAATACCATCTTGTCCTTCAACAAAGCCGCCACTTTCCCGCTCGATTTCATCGAATTCGACGTTCAGGTAACCACCCAACCATAAACCATTCTTTTTTCTTCGTTAAACATTGCATCGTCGGAAAGAAAAGAAAAGAAAAGATAAATTTGAATAATCTGCCGACGCTTGTTCTTGTTCTTGTTCTGTGTCGCCGCGTTCGTACGCACGCCTTATTTTGTCGTTTCCGTTTTTGACCCTGTGGCGTTTCTGTAAATAAGTTACATTTCTTGGGGGTGTGCTTTCTTCTGTTGGAATCGGTACTGATTGTCTACTTGCTTCGTTTTTTTTTTTTTTGGGTGCGTGGCTTTTTTCTTTCTCTGTGCAAAAAATTGAAGAAAAAAGAGACCGAAAAAAAAAAGTTAAAGCAAAAATGCACGTGTGGTTTTTTGTAGGTGACGAGAGATGACTGCCCAGTCATTTTCCACGACGATTTCATCTTCACAGAGGAGAATGTGAGTTCTTTTTGTTATTGTTTTTTCTTATTTTTATTTTTTACCATTGGTAAGTTTCGAGTGTTTTTTTTTTAAATTTAATTTGTATTGGTGTGTGATATAGGGTTCTGTGTTTGGGAAGAGATTAACGGAGCTGAATCTGTCTGAGTTTCTTTCCTATGGGCCTCAAAGAGAGGCTGAAAAGGAGGGAAAGGTTTTGCTTAGAAAAAAAGAAGGGAAGATAATGCAATGGGACGTTGAACAAGATGACCCTCTATGCACTCTTCAAGAGGCTTTTGTCAAGGTGGAACCCACTTTGGGTTTTAACATTGAGTTGAAATTCGATGACCACTTTGTCTATGAGCAAGATTATCTCGTCCATGTCCTTCAGACCATCTTAAAGGTACACAAAGAGATTTATTTAATTTTAATGCTAAATGTAGTTTTGGTCACTAAAGGGTCTAAATTGATATTAATTCTTCTTTTTTAAGGGAAATTGATATTAATTATTGTATCTTTAAAAAAGTGATTTTGATCTTGTATTTTGTACTTGGTCAACTCGAAATAAAGTATATAGGCCAGGGTCTAAATTGATTTTAATTCTTGTATCTTAAAAATCATTATTTTGATAATCTATATAAACTAAAATTCATTTTAGCTTAATTTGAATTATAATGTTAATTTTGATTTCAAGGTTAAAATTTGTTTTCTTTTTTCACTTGTTGCTTTTGATATATAGCATATTAGGGATTGTGATGCTTAGTGTTTGTCTTAACTTGATGAACTTTGATTGCGGAACAGGTTGTGTTTGATTATGCCAAGGACAGACCTATTATCTTCTCAACATTCCAGCCAGAAGCAGCAATGCTCATTCGGAAATTGCAAACCAACTACCCTGTTAGTTCTCTGAACCTTTTTTTAGTTGTGAGAAATTTGGAAGGGGTGAAGTTGCTCCTTAGTTTATTATTCTATTTCTTTAAATTGAAAATCTAATGTGGTGTTTTGTTTGGAACCAGGTGTTCTTTTTGACAAATGGTGGATGTGAAATCTATGAAGATGTGAGGAGGAACTCATTGGAGGAGGCCATGAAGCTCTGTTTGGAGAATGGATTGGAAGGAATTGTCTCAGAGATCAAGGGAATATTCAGAAATCCTGGTGCAGTAACCAAGATCAAAGAGTCCAAGCTTTCTCTACTTTCTTATGGAAAATTAAAGTATGTGTGTGTACCTTTTGTTATTAGTCCATTGAAAAATTGTGTAGTGTAATATCATGCTAATGATTATTTTTGGCACTATTACAGCAATGTTCCAGAGGCAGTTTACATGCAACATCTAATGGGAATCGATGGGGTAATTGTGGATTTGGTTCAAGAAATAACTGAGGCAGTTGCGGATATGATAAAGCCAACAAAGGGTGGTGAAGGAGAGGGTTTGGTTGAGGGTTGTGGGAAGGTGCAGGGAAACTCAAAGCCTCAATTTTCACAGCAGGAGTTGTCTTTCCTTTTGAAGCTCATTCCACAGTTGATACAAATTTGAATAGCAGAAGAGAAGACATTTCTTGAGGCTTTTTAATTAATTTCACAATATGTACTGTGTGGCCCTTCACAAAATCAGTGGACCCCCTTGGAGGGGGTCCATAAAAAGCTTAACCTTTGTACATATATTTCTTCTTTTCACTTTGTAGATATAAAGGAAAGAATGATTCATGTGTCAACTTACTGGTTTGGTGGTCGCCATCCAAATATACTTGTCAGATAATGCTTTTCATTGTTTCAAAATTGTTACACTGGCATTTGTCTACCACTGCAATGAGAAAATACGGAAACTTGGCCTCTTCCTGTTTGTGTTCTTGCCGTTAGCTTCTAGCTTGGAACAAGGAATTTTGCTATGATTTATTTTATACTCTTATGTTGAATTCTCTTTTTCCAGTATATATATATATATATATATATATATATATATATATATATATATATATATATATATGGAAAAAGAAAGTTTGATATTGTTAGTGTAAATTTATACTGTTTAGTTAATTCATTAAAAATCATTTTAGTTATAACTTTTTGATTTTTTTTAGTAAATACATATTCTCTTACTTTTTTTTTTCAAAATTCATTAAAAATCATTTTAGTTATAACTTTTTGATTTTTTCCAGTAAATACATATTCTCTTTTTTACTTTTTTCAATTTACATTATTTTATAATTTAATTTCTGATATTATATAAATATTATATTATATAATTTTTTTATTAATTTTAAAATTACTTATTTATTAAATTAAAATTTATAATTTTATTTTTTATTTTTTTAAAGAAAAAATATACAGATAAAGAAATTATTATTACAAAGTTGACAGTCCAATTTTGGCTGTATTTCATTAATTCTATTATTAAAAAAAAATCCATCTACCTTCTCCAAATCATACTCGACTCAATTAGCTTCACTCGTGAAAATTAGTTGCTTGAACAAAATTCACTTCTATCCAAACTATTTTCCCTTTTGGATTTTTGAGGGGTGTTTAGTATTTTCCCTCTTTTATACGTAACATTATAGCATTTCCAGTGCACATAACCCGATAAATAGCCTTTGTTTTAAGCATGTCCTGACTTTTTGAAAGCTTGACTTTATAAAAAACTCCTATGGTGGTAAGAAAATTTGTTTAGTTCACAAAAAAAAATAAATTTAAACATAATTTAATACAAAGGTGAATGTTTTCTTTTATAAAAATAAATACAGTTAGATTTATTTTGTGAAGTGTGTCGTCAATCTTATACAAAAATTTCTCAACCTTTTAATATGTTGGTCATCAATATTTTGCGTACATTTGTCATTTGGATATTATAACTTACTAGTGTCATTATTAATTTTAATTTAGAAGCATAATTATTTGCTCACATATGAATGGAACATGAGACAAATGAAGAAAAATAATTGGACAAAGAATTTATGGAAAATAAAGATGAGATATTACATATTCATTAAACATTATTTATTACAAGCATGAATAAATATTATTTCTTCAAACAATATTTTTTCTAAGCATTTTTGCAATAAACTCTTACTTGTTCTTGCACTCTTGCACGCAAGAATCCATTGCATAGGCCGTAAGATCACGAACACCTGACATGTAAAGTCAATAATAAAAAAACATGTAAAAATATAATTAACTTAATTATAAAATAAAACATAAAAAAGTTTTGCAAGAGGATAAATACCAATGTTGTCATCAATGGACTTGGTTAAGCCACAACTAGTAATACAATCATAAACAATATCAATGGACATCTGATGACATTTTTGAACACAAGGGAGACAACATTTGTCAAACAATTTTTTATTATAAAAGAACTGTATGCATTTGAAACCACATTTAACTTCACAATTTTTTATTATAAAAGAACTGTATGCATTTGTATAAATGATAAATTCTTGTTGTGATGTTTCAAGAAAAATAATCATCAATTTATAGACACAAAATAATGCATGTAAACCAGCTTCAACTTCTAAAAAAAATTTGTGTATTAAACTCATCCAAGAGTTTGTTGTATACTAGTTGACTTGTTTTCTTATAACAATAAAATATATACACATATTATAAATGTGAAATAATTGGTCAAAATATATATCAAGTCATAATATATTGTTACATAATTAATTGACCAAAAAATTAAATATATTAAAAAATATAGAAAACAATAAAGTACATAATGCAGTAAGTCAAGGAAATAAATTACAATAATTTTCAACATTAATAATGCAGGAAATATTCAAACTAAATTAATGAATAAGTCAAAAGGAGTGGTGAAGACAAAATCAACTTCTCATTTATTCATGATGGGATAATCCTATAAAAGATTTAAATTAAATAATAAATCTATTATTATCATTCTAAATTTTAGATAAAAACCACAAATATCCTCATGAGAGATACATTAAATACATATCCTTCATTTTAATTGTGTCAAACCATTAATAATATAAATTGTAAGGATGATAGGCTCTATGTGATGATTAACATTCTCAAGTATTTCAATGTTAAACTTATTAAGAAGTAGACATGTTCATGAAGTGACAAATATATCACAAGAAGGAGGATTGAATTAAAATTTAAAACTTTTTATACTCCCTTTGAAAATAAAAAGGTTTCTAGTGATAGTTAAGAATAAATCAAATAAATTAATGAACTTCAAAATTTAAATTATTACTATTACTATTACTCCCTCTTGTTTATTATAGTTGTTGTCTTAGATTGTTTTACTATGATAAAAAAAATCAATGAATAAAAGAGAATAATAATTTTATAAATTAATATTGTAATTTTACATAATCCAAGAAAATTTATTAGTTTATTTTTTTAATACAATTCTTGTCGTGATGTTGGAACCTATGGCTTCATGCATTCAAATCTCTCTATGCTAGTCCAACCATAGTGAGTTAAAAAAACTTTTGAAGGAATTTTGCATAGTGAGTTAAATTTTGCAACTTTTATCAATTTTACAAAGAAATATATTAGTGACTAAAGTGTAGCGCTTTTAGTTGAGTTTCAAGTGTAGATTTCTTGAAATAGAAGTTTCATGCAAAAAAGCAAAATAAAATAGAAACTGTAGTTTACTATATTGTTTATTTAGGACACATGAAAGAAAAAAAAGAGAATTTATGAAAATAAAATATAAAGGTGAACTTGTTTCATTTTGTGCAGGAGCCTTTGTATCTTTTAAAAAAAACTTTTTCCTTTATGAAAAAAAATAGAAGTGTTGGGTCCCTGAAGCTCATTAAGATCAAAATAATCCTCAATCTTCAATGTTTCTTTATACGCCTAAGTATTTGACAAAATAATATACAAGATTTCTTATAATATCTTTGTATAGTGATGCTGATGTGAATGATAATAATAATTTTTGTAACGAAAACAATAATAATTTGGTCGCAGCGGTGGCATAAGCAGTAATTGTATTTATGTATTGTTTATCCTCTTAAAACTAAACATTAATTAATGACTTACACCCTACAAATATGATATTTTAGCTCTCGCTCACTATAAATTTTCAGTCCCTAAGAATTAGAAAAATATATTCTTTTAATTCACCACAAGAAACTAAAGTTACATCATTTTTATTAAATACAATAATAATTTTTTTGTAAAGACAAAGATAAAAAATGATAATTTTAGGAAGTAAACTTTTATAAAACTGAAATGGTCACTTTTGCTCCGTACAATCCTTTATATTTTTAACACATAGCCCAAGGTAACATGGAAAAAAAAAAAAAAAAAAACCTCAAGGTGAAGGTGAAGTCAACAAAAGTGACTATGAAGAAAACCAAAATGGGTCTTAATGTAATGGGCTCAGTATGAAAGCCCTATTGAAGAAAATAATTCCTTCAGTTGCCAGTAACCTCAGCTATGTTATATTTGCAGCAATAATCAGAAATTCAGAATCTTCTTATGGCAGACAGAAAGGAAGTGTGATGATAAAATAGAATCCGTATTAGATTCCTAGAAGGTATAACTAGAATCTACTTCAGGCACAGCCAAAAATATAAGGATGTTACTTCTATGAAAATAAAACAGAATCAGGTTCCTACTTGTTTACTATTTTGCTATATATTCTGGCATATTTAATTGATTATGCCAACGTTTTCCCTTTAACCAATTGCTATGTAATATAGAGTTCCTTCATCCCTAAGCAAAGCATAGAGTCCCTTCAATGTCTGTTTTCCAGTTTCCCCCAATTCCTATATGTGTTAAATCTGTTCGGTGAATGCTATGTAATCAACATTTGGAAGAAGAAAATTCCCGCTCAAGTAATATTGACATGGTATGCTATCAAAATAATAATAATTTTTTAAAAAATGTAACACACATACAATAACTTATATAACATTTTGTGTTTATCTCTTTCCACCATCTTATCATTTATTACACATTTTTAAAATGAACATTTTTTTGTCTATTAAATTTAAAAGTTAACTTTTTAATATATTATATACTTAGAAATTAAATTTTAAAATTTAAATTAAAAAAATTCATGTTATCAAATAGGTTTTGATTCATCCAAACTCAACTCTGAACCAAAAAATTATACATTTTAATTTATGAGGACATTAAATGGATATAAAATTTTACAGAAACTAAAAACAAAATTTAGGTATTTGTCATAAACAAAAAAACATATTTTTTTCATGTTTTAATTATGTAGCTTTCTAAAAGTGTCATACGATTTTTGGCAAATTTTTAGATGTTGTATGTTTATGCATGTATTGAATGATTGTCATATATGCATTAGTGATGACATAGAATTGACACTTTTGTTTTTAAAAGGCGGGAGAAATTAAAATAACAAAAATATATTGAGTTTTTAATTCATGTAAAAAAAAAGTCTAACAAATTAAGGTGTCAACATCCATCAATCTAATCCTTACTCAAGTTGTAGAAGAAATGACTGGATTGGAAACCCGTTTTGTCATTGAGGTGAAAATCCCAACCCAAACCTTATAACTTATAAGTTAGAGATTAGTTAGGTTAGCCTGTCAAAATTTATAAGAAAATAAAAAGATTTAAATGTAATTTTTGTCTTTTTTTTTAATCTACAATTTTAGTTTTAGTTTTATTGTTTTTTAACTTTTAAAAAATCTATCATTTTAGTCTCTTTGGTCAATTTTAGACTTGTCAACTGTATACTTTTTTTTAACTATTTTTTTAATAAATTAAACTTATTAGCAATTAAATAATTCTAAAAAAATATTTGTGATGTGTATAATAAATAAATAGTTGTCATCCAACGTTTACATAGTACATAGATCAACATTTGAAATTATTCACAAGAACTAAAATTACATATTTTTTTAAAAATGATGACAAAATATCTCAATTAAAAAATAAGGAATTAAAATCATAAATTTTTTAAAAGTGGAAATGAAACATCTCAATTAAAAAATAAGGAAACGAAAATTACATTTTAACCAAATAAAAATAATAAATATAAGTTAGAAATAACTCCAAGTTAAGCCACCAAATAAATAAATAAATAAGAAATAAAAACACAAATTATTATTATGTACATCAATCATAAAACAAACACAAATAAACTACCGTAGGATAATAAACCATTTAAATATCTCAATTTTAGAATTAAAAAAATAACAAATAAATATACTTGATGGATGAACCTAATCCAACTTGTTAATTCATTAAATTAATGAGTTGTATTAGATTGGATTATGCAAGTTGGGTTCACTCATATAATCTAATCCAACCCATTTTAAGCGTTAGATAATTTATTATATTCAATCTATTTTAATATCTTTAAATAGAATCATATAAAGATATACATGCCACCCAACTATTTCACACACTAATTTGAGAAATAAATAAAATGTATTCTTACATTTTCTTGGAATCAAGATAAAGACCAAACCTTCATAGCTTCCATCGAAACAAATATATCAAAGGATCGTCCATGAAATAAAATATTTCTTCTAAATAACTACAGAGACCAAACCTTATTCTTTTTACGGCAAAATAAACCTCCATGATGCAGAAAAGGAGCTAAACTCGAGATAAGTGAAACAACGTTAAATCTAGCTCATATACAAAGAAAACCAAATCTGGATTAATACTAGGCAAGAGAAAAAACAAGTAGTTAGAGACCTCTTGATGCCTATTGAAAAGAACACATAAGATATATTGTAAACAATTAAAGGATAACATGTCTAAAAAAATAGCAAGTCTCTTATTGGCAAACTATCAAACAACACCTTTCAAGAGAAGGCCCTTACCTTTAGAGGGATCAGACAAATCTATAATTTTATTTAAAACATGCATCTCTGAGGAGGGAAATTTACATTAGGCAATACTCAGCTAAATAAAAAGGCATAAGCTAAAATCATTGTATAAGCTCAAGTGCTACCCACCGCTTAGGTCCAATGATTTTGCTCCTCTTTGTTCAAAAAAACACTGCCCAGCAAATTAAGTAGTTATAAAAGCGTGTGCTTCTCCAAAATAAACATATTCTTGTACCACCTCTATGTAGGATATAGGATAAGAATCCAGAGGAGGTGAAAAGATTCTAATTCTCTTTTAAAATTTTGGTGTTTTCAAACTTGCTTTCACCCTCCCTTAATTTCAAAATCACTTTTCCAAAACAAATATATCATACAAGATTAAAAAAGAAACTTCAAAGTATATCCCAAGATGTGTATTGAATGCAAAGACTTGAAGATAAACTTTCAATTACTTGAATTAGATGTGAAATCTTTAAGAGTAGAGAAAAGAAGATAAATGAGATTGAGAAATTATACTAGTTCACTCTGTTAGTAACTACTTTCAGTTGATCTAACAACCTGAGTTAAATCTTTGCATTATGAATTTCATACTACAAACACTATTCACACACAGAAATTCAAAGAACCTATTCTATCTTAAACCCCTCAAGAAAGGAGACTAAAACCCCGTATAGAACCTTGCTATAAGGAGTTGAAAGAACCTATATTTTAGTTATCCACAAATCTAAGAATCAACAAAATAATTAAAGGAACAAATTCACCTAATTCGTGAAAATCAGATCATTGCAACATAAGTTGACCATGTGAGATGCCAAGTATTTTGATCTTTTAAAGAAAGATTTGAATATTGGTAAACAAAGATCATCTTAAGTCAAAACCCTTTTCTGAGCTCCTTTTTCATGAGTCTTTCGAATTAAAATTGATTTTCGAAACTTAGAGACTCAATAAAGTGTGACTATTTATAAACTTTTGTAATTTTAACGACTTTAGCTGAATAAACTGATGTTGTAATTAGTTAAAATATTGATCACATTTTTGGGTTTTGTCTCAAGAAAAATGTAATTAGTTAAAAATACCTCGTTTATCGCATTATGGTGTTCCTTCTTTTTGCAAGAAACCAAACTTATTTGTAATTGATTAAACTGTTTGGTAATCTACTAAAATGGGAGCAACAAATTCTTTTAAGAACAAGTTACTTAGACTCTCAAATATCTTAAGTAATCAATTAACCCGTGGTGTAATCAATTACCAAATTCTTTGACTTAAATATATACCAAAAATAAAGTTTTAGGGACTTGCTTTTCATTTGGTTAACTTTAAGCATGATAAAAAAGAATAAAATTTATCTAATCACATTTATGTCTAAGCTACAACAATCAATACAATGTCACAACGGTTAAGTTTGTTTCGCATAAAAATAGACAAATCAAAAACCGCATTCTTCTTGTCAACACTCTAGGTTTAACACAAGCCATTATTACTTCATTCCCCTAAATCTGTAGTCATCGACCGCTTATCCTATGAAAGTAGATATAGATGCAATATAAAGTCCTAAAATGAAGAAGATTTCATCCATAAATCAAGCCAAAATATTGTTTGCTCCCCAAACCTAAATCTCCTTGCTAGACCTTTTGACAACTAGAATAGGAAACAACAAGTACTACCTCTACACAAAAAAAAAAAATAATGAAAACGATCTTCAATTTTTGAGGTATAAAGTTATCGTGAAGAAAATCCTAAAGGAAGAATCTTTATCCTTGATTAAGAACATTGGTAAGGCTTCTTAATTCAATCAAGATTTACTTGAAATAAATGAAACACACTAGAAGGGAAATTTAATAATATGTTTGTGGAAACTTAAAGCCATTTCAAAAATAATTTTTCAAATATTAGTTGAAAATAAGTTTGAAAATATTTCATCCCAAGATGGAAATGTGAGGATAAGGGATGAAAGTGTTACAACAAAAACAATAACACTTGTTTTTATACTAATTCATTCAATTTAAGTTATATTTAATTTTTGTTCAACCTGAAAAAGATTCTGCTAATCAGAATCGATTACAATAAATATTCTTTCCTCTATCACTTCTAGCACTAACACAGTCTTACCATGAGATAGCTAAAACCCAAGTATTTTATAGTCACAAAGCCATTTTTTGCTGTCTTAAACAACAAAAGTTTGAAGATTTACACAAAATCAACTTACAAATTGAGGATTAGCAATTACAACATAAGTAAACTAAATTGCTAAGCAAAGAATATAGCTTTTTGTATCAGAGTGTATCCTCCAAATATGATAGCTTTATTACTATTCGATTGGGAGCTTGATAACTTCGTTAATTTTTTCAAAGCTTCATTATTTTTTTTTGTACACAGATACATATAGGCTTCATTGACAGGTGATCATTGTGAGAGTGCGAGCCTTCGTGATTTTTTTGTTTACTTTCAACATAGCTTGCTTCATACATGTCAATTTCTGGTGGAGAGAAAGATAAAAAGTATTGTCCTTTTATGAGCAACATTCACCTTTTCTCTACTACTTGTATGATAACGGGTTGTACAAAGAATATTGTTTTGCTGATGGTACTTTTCCTGTCTTATAATACACACTTGAAATTCAAATAATGAGTCAATTTGAAAAAGGTGAGAGAACAAAAGCCAAATGAAACTTTTAGAAGAAAATCATCGACCAGAGCACACATATGTTCACCTTTATGTTTGGACAAAAGAAAACTTAGAGTAGATATAAATCAGAGAGCAAATTTCCTTAGCCTATTAGACAAAATAAAACGCAGTACATTGAATGCTAGATTTTCAAAAAAGCTTTGGACGCAATTATTTTGTAGCACGTTCGATGCTAAATTTAACTTATAAAACCAATGGACTGAGTCCAATTTCGTCACATTGGATGCATGTTCAACTAAGGCATTTTTTGCGTCTTAGGTATGAAATACAATACCGATGTCATGGTTGCACACGTGCTATCCTGGAACACTTCATAAACTTCATTGATCCATCAAAGTTTAATATTTTGTTATCATCAAATCTATAAGATTTTTAGGAGATTAAATATCTTCCATGTCTTTATTTCTAACATGACTCATAGGAATAATTTGTGAAACCTAAAATTAAATTAAAATTTTCTTAAATATAATATTTTTTCTTGTTATCATGTTATTGGTATAGAACATTCACTCGTTTTATTTTATTGATGACTAATTTCTATCGGAAAAATCTGACTTACCACCTTGAGTGAAATTCTCTACTCTCAATCATATTTTTTCATTCACAAAACTTGAACCTAAGATCTTGCTTAAGAAAATTTATCCAATACCAGTCGGACTAATAACTTATTATAAAATAAGATTTTATAATGTAGGCATATGTCACATGACAACATCATATCATTTTTTTCTCACCAAAATGTCACTAAATCATTTTATTTTATTTTTAATTCATAATATATATATATATATATATATATATATATATATATATATATATAATAGTAATTAAGGTGATTATTTAATTATGAAATATTTAATTACGGTAACCAATCATGATTTGAAACATTCTAATTAATACTAATATATATATTTTGATTTGAATCAAGCATTATTTAATCTTCTAATTGATAATATAGTTATTATATATTGTGATTATGATTATGATTAATTAATAATACTTTTATATATTTTGATTAAAATATATAGTTAAATTAAATTAAAAAAAATCTCACAAGAATTATTTTAGGTAAATGCATCTTAAAATAGTTTCTTCTCAAAATACAAATATGAAACATTAAAAAAAATCCTTTTGCAAAGAGCTAGTTTATTTTAAAAAAATAATCTTATCTTTTAAAAAAACCAATTTAGTCTTTTATGTTTTTAAATTTTGGAAATTTAGTTCTTTCATGTGTTAGTTTAAAATTAACCTTGTTAATAATTTTAACATAATGACAATAAAAAAATCATCAAAAAATTATAATTACAAACTTGGACTAGTTCTACATGCATAAGATATAATGGCGGTTAAAATTTTTTACTATAATTTTTAAAATTATAGAAATTAAAAAAGCCCTTTCCAAAGAATTAGTCCATTTTCATGTTCGATTTCTCTAATTTTTGTTTCATGAATCTTAAAATTGATATGAGATTACTCAAGATCAATGCTTTTCAATCGAAATATTTGAAGGGGTCACGTTAAACATGTGCTGCAAAAAATGGGTTTCTCCAACCCAAAAACTTGACCAAATTTGTTCTCTTTCATTCTTGATCGGAATGAAACAACTTTTTACTGTGTTGCTTGTATGGGAGAGGCGACTTGAATCCCTCCACCAAGTCCAGAGAACTAGACTTAAAACATATTCAAAACAAATTGGGTTTTAAAACCTGCGACAAGAAAAATGTTTGATTCTCACACATGCTTCAACGAATCATTTTATTTTCAAATACATTGATCCAAACACATAAGTTGAAAAAACTCCTTAATCAGTTTTAACATTCATAGAAAAAAAATGAGAAAAATAAAACATGAAAATAGACTAGTTCTTTGCGAAGGAACTTTTTTCTTTTTAAAATAATTAAACTAGCAACTAAAAACTACCATTATATTAATTATGCATATATGCAAAAACATGTCTAAACTAGTAAGTATTATTTTGTGCATTTTTTAACTGTCATTACGTTAAAAAAATTAATGACGTTAATTCTAAACTAAACTAACAGAAGGACCAGACTAATCCAAATTTAAAACATAAAAAAACTAAATTGAATTTGTTAAAAATAAGACACCAAACTAAATATAAAATATAAGATAAAAAATTAAATATATTATTTAGCCTATTATTTATTACATTTATTTTCTTCAAAGATTAGGTATCAAATTATTTTTCCCTATGCAACATCTGGCCGGCATTAATAATATAAAACATTTTCTTAATATTATAAAACAATTAAAAGATTAAATATCTTTAACATTTTACTAATATTATGAAATTTAACTTTACTTTATAATATAAAAATATTTGTACATTTAATACTGTCTTATTTTATATTTTCATTTTCCTAAAGTTTTAATTAAGATAATTTTCTATAGAGTCTTGTTAAGCATGTCCTTAGGACATTAATTGAGAAATTAAAAAAATTATTCTGAAAATCATAAAAGAATGTAAAAAAAATATCATATAATTTTGTGAATCTCAATAAAAATATATATTTTTATTTCATTAACCAATAGCCCAAACACACTTATTAGCATTTCCTTTTTTATATTTTACATTTAAGGCTTCTTCCAAAATCATTAAATGCATGTATTATTTCATATTTTCTTATTCCTTAAGTTTTCTCCTTCCTAAAACATTAATATATGATAATTAATTTTTAACGTCCCATAAAAAATTAACTTAAGAAAAAAGTAAACTGAAAAATAAAAAAGTGCTTGGAGATAATATATATATATATATATATATATATATATATATATATATATATATATATATATATATATATATATAATCATGCATTCATTTAAGAGTTTGGTATATCTTCATCAAACAATTAAGAAGTTTGACTCAGTTAATTAAACAATAACGTACATGAGTTATGATAAATTTTTAATACTTGAGTTTGGGTTTGAGTTTAATTTTTATGAATAAAAAAATCTTTATCAAATATTTTTTTAATACTAAAAAAAGATAAATAAGTAAATATATTAGTAATATGATAAATTTGCCTTATTTTAATAAGATAAAGTTTTGCTTCTCAGTTTAAAAATTTGACCTTACATTATAATTTCTTTTGTTAAGTTAAAAACAATTAGGGATTGATAATGATAGTGTGGAACACATAAAATATTAACATGCTACCATTACTATTTGTGCATAATAATTTTTGTGAATTATGAACGAATTTTATTTTTTTCATATTAGGTTTAAATATATATTTTTCCTATAATTTTATATTTTTTATTTTTATTTTGGTAATTTTTTTGTTTTAGTACTTATAAAATATATTTATTTTATATTTTATCTTTTAAGGTACTTTAGATAAGGTTTTAAACAATAAAAAAATATTATCTAAAGCACTAAAACAAATATTTTTTACATAGACTAAAACAAAAATAAATTAAAAAAATAAAAAATACTAAATTATAAAAAAATATTTAAACCTTATTATCTCAAGAAATGCCACTGATTAAATAATAAATAAATAAATAAAATAAACTGTGAATATGAAACGTGTCACACATGTTGAACACTGAGTAGTGTGTAATGGATCCATGGTCAATAGACCCAAAGCAAAAAGTTACTCCTTCAACTATACATGTACCACGCTCAGAACTACACTAGTTGTAAATTTTACATTCTGCTAACTGCTAAGTATATTTTTTTTATTTGTAAAACTAAACTTAAGTATAATTTTTTTTTATAGCAATTCATCTACACTATTCAATTATTTAAACTAAGTTTCTTTAATCGCCTCTATTTTTATCTAGTTTCTTTAATCACCTTAGCATGTATCTTTTCTTTATTCCGTAACAAATAAATATAAGAGAGTTTACATTAATTCACAAACATTAAACCAAAGCATGTCTATTAATTAATTACAACATTAATCTCATTCAAAAAATAATTAATAATTTTTCTTATGTCCAAATTCAAAATTCAAGCCAACTCAATGCATTTAATGAATTATTTATTAGGTATAATAAATTCTATCATTTCTTTTTTGTGAAAACGTTCATCCACCTCTTGAGAAAAATATAAAATATATAGAAAAACGGTCAATTGCTTCCACAAGTCAAACAGAAATTAAAGATTTCGAATCACACAAGTTATGTTCTTTCAATTTTATTTTCTTTTCTCTCTCCACATCTGGTATCTCTTTCTGTCTCTCTCTTAGTCAGAGACACATCCATCACTCTGCATGTCTTGTTGTATCTATAAATTAAATTCCTTACATCATGCCTTGCCACAGTGATTCACTCTAAGAGCTGAGACAACAAGTCCCTTCCCTTCTCTTCTTCTTCTTCTCCAAAGGCAAAGGTCTTTGAGATGGAAGTCTTAAACCCGATTGAAGGCAAGACCTACAAGCTCCCAGTTGGATACAGATTTGATCCAAGTGATGAAATTCTTGCTGGTTACTATCTCAGGAAGAGGATCATGGCCCAACCATCCCCTAATGACCTCATTCAAGACTGTGATGTTTACCAAACAGTGCCTTGGGAGCTGCCAGGAGGTTGGTCTAGAACACAAACACAAATCCTTTCTTTCCATTTGCTTTAAAAAAAGTTATGCTTTTTTTTAACCATCTGACTCTCTAGTGGGACTCGTATAAATACTTTTTGGTCTTTTGGATCGATTATAAAATTAATAACTGAAGTTTAGCTATATTTAAAATTTTGTTGATAATACACTTGAATTTGTGTGAAATGACTTATAGTCGATTTTCATAAAATATATCCTTAAAAAGAAATGGTGAGTCTCAAGTGTCACTAAGTCATCCGAGTAATTATGATGATTGTTAATAAAAGACAATTATTCTTCTTTAAAGATCTGTTTTGCCGGAATCAACCAAGCCCTTCCTACAAATTCAAAATTCAAAGTGTTTTGTTAACCTAGTCATTTATTGGTTTTTTATGGTTCTTTTGTCAGTAAACAATGTGTCTTGCCTTAAAAAAAATCCAATTTTTCCATGCCCCATGAATGAACAAACGGTTGGATATAAAAAAATGGTGTGTTTTTGGTCGAGTTTAATCTGTGTTTGTTTTCCTAACTGTGTTTTCTTCATAGGTGGTAGTAAGAATTTGAATTGGCAGAGGTTTTTCTTCCATGATTTGAGGACCCGTGTGTTCGAAAACCTCAACAAGAGAGAAGCCGGGAACGGTCAATGGAGAACAATAGAGAAAGCTCAAGATTTTGAGCTCTCTAAAGAACAGGTTGTTGCAAGAAAGAACGTTTTGGCTTTCTGGGAAGCCAAGGGCAATGGTTTTGCCAAATCGAATTGGGTGATGCATGAATTTCGCCTCGTCTCGAAATCGCATCCTTCCATGGTAAACAATAGAACAATATCCATTATCATTGTTACTAAAAACTATAAGCATGCATTCCCTCTTTTTATCATCTAATTTTTACTTTTTCTTTTCTTTTACTACCTTTCTCTCCCTCCCTTTTTTTTACCTCAAAAAGGGGTGAGAACATTTATAAATTGTAATGACACTTTATCAAAATAAATTCTTCTTTTTCACCTCAAAATGGGATGGACATTTATCATGACTCTTATCAAAATTGAGCACATTTAAAGTAATGTCTTATATTTCAATTAAGCTTATGAGTAGTATATATGGTGCCAACTTGCATTTGGTTTTTGAGTCTTGTGTGTCTGATCATGACTGAATTTTGAACTCTAATGTAGGTGTCAGCTATGGCTGTGTATCGCATATTCAAGACGAAGAAGGAAGGAAGAAAGGGAAAGAAGGCAAAAAGGTCTGAAGGGGAGACCTCTAGCAGCAGCAGCAGTGAGGAAGAAGCTATGGATGAGACACCCATTGTCATTGATTTCACAATGGAGAATGGCACTGTGACTGGTCCTCCCTCTCCTGCTACCAGTGAAGCTTCCTAATTAGTTAGATTACAAGTTGCTCAAAACCTTCAATAGTGTAAGAAATTAATTGTGAAGCCCCGTAGGCAGTAAAAAAAAAATCTTTATATATCCTTCTAGTCATGATCTGTGTATATGGAAGTTTGTTTTGTGTATGGGCTCATAAATTTTCTAATAAGAAGCAACTGTTTATTATTCATTAATTAGTACTACTCTTCTTCACTAACGTGCTTCATTTTATGGAATAATTACTTATTTGGTACTTGTACAAACTGTACTTTTTAAGTTCCACCCTTAAAAATCTTCCCTATATTATAGAGACTGAAATTGATGATTTTTTTTAAGTAAGACTAAAAAATAAAATTTTAATAATTATAAGGATTAAATGAGTAATGTTTTCTTATTTTATTTTATTTTGTTATGTCAAATTGAGAATAGTTATCATGAAGGGGGAAAATGAAAATTCCTATTCCGAATAACGTTGACCGTTGCTTAGAATTATCAAAAGGAAAATGATTTTTTTGAGTCAAAAATACGATCCAGAGTATGGTAACAATAATCCAAAGAATACATACAAAAGGGGGGCATCCAAAGAAAGTGGCTAGAGAAGAGGTTCTTTATTATCTAATCATAACCTTTATGAAAAAATAAGCTATACCCTATGGGTCGTATAAGCATACAAGCCTCGCAATAAGGATGGTAGTGCCTAAGTTTTTGAGGCATCAGCACATGGATTTGATTCGCATCCTTCTTTCCATAGAACTCAATACTCCATTTATGAAATTCTTCCTTTCACGTTAAGGAGCAAAAGATTATTATTCTTCTTGGTGAAAGTGAGGATATAAGGAAAATAGATATTTGAACATCTTCGAGTATATATGGTTCAAGGAATAAAACTGGATTTTTATTGTGAAATCTATATCAAATGTGTCTTTTTGACAATAAATTTTTCTTCTAATAAGAAGCAAGCAAAGCGGATTTTGTTTTAATAGTTTACTCAAAAGGCATGTTAGTTATAATGATTGATAGCCACTTTAGTCTTCTAAAAATTAATAAATAAAAAACTATGGATGTATGTTAATCTCTTCGCTTATAATTTTTTCCTTGATGCATTGTCATTTTAAAAAAAAAATATTCGACATGATAAGAATAATTGAATTATAAAACTTGGCGTTGGTCGAGTTAGTGAAGTGAACAAGGCACAAAAGGGAAAACTTGGTGTTGGTCAAGTAGGTGAAGGGGTGAAGGCACAAAATATTCTTTTATGATTCTCCCGCAAGCTCACATAACGCAACCCCTCGCATTGAGAATAAGATTCTTGTCAATAATGCCCACGCTGTTGACGATTTATAAAATTATTTTTGCGGTTGTTGAAACCATCAATTACAACAATCGTAGTTATATAGATCTATACACTTACTACCAAAATATAATAGTAACATACATAATTTAGATATGAGAATATTACAAATAGACCAAAACCCGGAAATCCCATCACCCTCTTTCAAATTGAATCCCATTCCCCCTACAAGTGGTGCTGGACCGCATTAGTTTATTTTATTTCATTTTAAATTTCAAATGGTTCTCAGCAAATCAATTCTTATGTATTAAGAAAATTATATAAATGATGTATATAACGAGATATAAGATGAATTGAATGATTAATGAAAAAAGAGAAGGAACAAAAAGATCGTTAATCTGATTCTCTTGCTAACAAAAAAAACTAACCATTAACATTTGTCGATAAAAATAAATAAATAAATGAGGAACATAATACTAATTTGTTCAAATATTTTAGTAGTAAGAAAAACACACTAATAACACAATCTTTATTATCAACCCAAATTTATCAAACATCATAAAATTCCAAAAACCTCACTTTTTATTTATTGAACTTTTCTCATTATTTTATAATGAGTAAAATATGTTCTCAACCCTTGTGCTTTTAGTGAAACTTGATTTTAATCCCAAAACTTAAAAAAAAAAAAAAAAACAGTGATTTTCGTCACTCCTCACAGGGAAAACCATTTGTGATGAGTAACAAGAATCACTTGGTTTTCTGAAATTCAAAGACCAAATTGATGGAAGCTACATGCGAAGAAGACTGTAGGTTTATCCATGATATGTACATTTCATTAGTAAAGTAGGGATACTTTGTACATGGTATTAAGACATTGGATTCAACAAGCATGTGAGGTATCTCTCAACGTGAACCTAATGGGTAAAGAAAAAAAAAAAAAGAGGCAAGTTCAAAAGCAACTGAGGTGAGAACTGCCGACCAAAGTTTCTTGCAGCCATGGTAGTAGAATCTTTGATATAGGGGATTTTTGTGCATCACTAGTAAAATTCCTCACGTCACTGACATCATGCACAGTAATGTGAGGTTGCGTAGTATTTGCTGACTTTCCGGGCCAAAATTGTCAAATGAAGCAGACCTACACACTGGACCATATCCACTAAAGTTTCTTTACTATCATAGTCAAGATTTGATGAACGCGAAAAAATTGGGAGGTTGCTGATAACGACGTTCTAAATCTTTTTACCATTCTAAATTTTGTTTAGTCATGCACACAATTTCACACTAGAGTCTAGAATCAGTGGAAGATTTTGTGTACATAGAAGTTTTATTATTATAAAGTTTATTTTGTAAAGGGTCATTGGAGAATGACTCTCCCGCCAAAGTTTTTTGTATAGTGAAGAATGAAGATAGCGTTGAATCATAGCTATTATTGCAATATAGCATCAAATCCACTTCCTAAGATGTTTCTGTACTTGTGCAGCTTTAACATTTAATGGAGCTGCCAAACATGTAGTTATTGTAATGCTATTCATAACAACAGTGTTTTTTAAATATGATACCAAAACTAATAAAATGCATTTTGACTTCTATCGTTAAAATTTTCCACGAGTGATTCACAATGTGACACTTAACAACGTAGCACCAATCTAGCTAAACAAGAACCAAGGCATGCAGCACATGTTCACTAACATGCTATATGGCAACATAAAAAATAACAAAATAAAAAATAAAAAACTTGAGCAAGAAAACTTAAGTTATAAAAATCCAATGACCAAGAAAGGAGCCGAATGCAGGGCTTCTTTTTGAGTTGTGAAGTAAATGAATAAACAACCAGGTTAAATTCTGACATTGTACCCTAGAGTCCGATGCATAGCATCACATTTCGAAAGTGAGCCCAAAATTTCATTTTCAACAACCGTCATAAATTCTGAACACAAGCTTTCATAACAACAACATTCAATAAACCAATACAATCAAGATTGATTAGAAGAATGAAGTAGGAAGAGTTAATAAAGAGAAAAAAATTATTTATTATCTTTACCTACTTATAACACATCTTCCACATAAAACGGACCTTACATGTTCAGTCTTATGATAACCTACCATCCACTTTTAGTATGCCAGCAGTTCCATAAGTCATAGAGATACTGATTTCTGAACACAGTTAGTTGATCTTAGGATACCCAGATAATTAACTCCACTCCACCACTAAGAATAACCCAACTCTTTATGTAAAGAACGCAAACAATTCCATCATTTTGTATTGTACACCATCATATTTTAAATATTTTTTATGTGCATTGGAGTGACTGTGTGAGAACTAAGGAAAACGGAAAGAAGTAAATGTTATGGAAAAGAGTGGGAATAGTAACTAAATTTTAAAACAGCAAACTTGAAGAATGGATAGAGTTGAAACTGGTATACAAATAATGTAGGTGGAATGAAAAGATTTAACCTAAGATAAAATGAGGAGGCATATATATGTGTTGTAGATAAATACATGTAGTGCTACAATGCCAATAGAAATAAAAATAAAGCAGTATATTTTCTGATTGCCTGTTTATAAGAATGAAGTACATTTAGATAGGAGGATTTATTCCATTGAGTGATTTCTACCAAAATCCCCAAAAGAAGGAGATGGGAATCCAATAAACAGGAAGGGGAGGAGGGTAAGATATGAAAACTTACTGTTTAATACAGATCTTAACGAGGTAATGTTTCACCTACTTTGGTACTCTTACTGAGCTAGGTTAATTTCCAACCAAGAGGGAGTAAAGTGAATGCTCTTACTGCAACCAGCATCAGCGCATCAATGCCAAAACACCAATCTTTGTTATACTCTTCACTAGTTAGAAAACTGGTCAACAATTTCAAAGGACAAAAATATTAATGCATAAGATTCATTTCTTACTTGTTTATATTTATTGGATTCCAAACATTATTAGACAATTATTAAGGATATATTGTTCTGAACAAAATTAAGAATATCAAGAATCAAATAATTAAACAATAAGTACAAGAAACATAGAACTAGAGATAGAGACTATAATAAGAAGATATAAAGTAACAATACAAGTGAATTTATATCCTCACGACCTCACCGGTTTTCTGAAAATGAAGAACATATTAAATCTTAAAAAAATAAGTTATTTCAATGTTTTGATTTGATAGACAAAATGAAATGGATGTTAGACCATATTAAACTCGATTATAACTTGTACTATTGATGCACTAACTCTCTTTGCAGTTAAGCAAGGCCAAGATACATAGCTGTTGCCTGTCCTTATTATGTTCAGCCATTGATCACCACCAAAATCTGTACCATTCCCATCTTTATCATCACTACCCTACCACCATCACTCAACACACTTTGTAAAGACCATCATCACTACTGCAAAGATCCTTACCACATCTCTACCGGCTTTTTGGTAGAAGGCTTAATATCTTTGACATTTCTCCACTCGAAATCAGAAATGCATTTCAGGCTTTCATTGTACAAAGTTGTGAATAGGTAGCATCACTCATAAATAACACCAAAATCAAAGAATACAAATTTTGTTTCTAAATTAATAGCTTTCTTTCCAATTTCCTGGATCATTGTGCCTAGGTAATGAGGGATTAAGAACTTCACTTGCTACGATATGTCAACTGATAGATTAGAATAGTGAAGATAACCTATCTAATTTCATTGAATTATCCTTCCTTTTTTAGAAAAATTTAATTATAGTAAAATACTATGTATCAAATTCATCATCATTCACGAAACTTTTTTTTTTATTTCCCGTTTTCATCTCAAAATTAAATCTAGTAAACTATCCTGAGAAGAGGTAAAAGGTAAATTTAAATTTCTGCCAATACAAGGAAGGCCATCAATTTTGTGTAGTGGCTAAGGAGATTAATTTCTTAAATAATACAACAACATATTTTGATTGAGAAAAGAGTAGAAGAACTAGCATAAAGAGGATATATAACATATACAAAACATAAAAATAAATAATGCAGCATGAGTTAATGTTATCTTTACACCTGAAAAGGAAGAAGAAAGACAGAGAGATAAGAAACAGTCACAATAGTTTACTTTTGTTACCAAACTCAACATTAAGCTGTCCAATGCAGTGCTAAATAGTCAACATAGCAAGCTAGGAAATGCACATTATCATGGTAAGTTATCAAATTGAAATTTAAGTAATTCTTCTTTAACCATGCATGAAATGGTAAGAATATACAGCTTGTAACTACATCATTCAGCTTACTCTTATTAGCTTTATTAGTTCACTTTGGATAAACAATCAGTTTTTGTCACTTTTTTGAGATGGCTACTGATAAAAAAACGATTACTTCTCAAAAATAAGAGGTAGCTTAACATGCCCTAATTGCATAACCAACCAAGCTACCATACAATTCTATTAAGCTGTAAATTTTTTTCTAAGATTTACCAATCTCACAACTACTATAATTTACACAAAAAATTAAGTAACTTCACTAGTAATGCTGAATCTGAATACGGGTGTTATTCACAACTAGCTGTCACATTGAGCAGGAGAGGTGCTATTCCGGCCTCATGCAGTTGCCTCATATTTTCTTCTAAAGATCAAGCAGCTGATCTTTTCACTAAGGCTCTGTTACCTGCTCCTTTCAGCATGGTTGATCTTCACCAAACTATCCGCTTGAGAGGAGGTAATACGCGTGTTATTCACAGCTAGTTCTGCACGTGGTGTTTATTTTTTCACAGCCATGTGGTCCCATGGAGTTACAGCAGCACTGCTTTTTCCCATTTGCACCTTTATTCTTGCATAACTCTTGTATTCACATCAGTAAAAATCAATGAGAATGATCAATTCATTATTAAACTAATTTCCTCTCATGAAGCACATCCATTGGTGTCCCATGCTGCCTAAGGGAAAGGGAAGCACTCTGTTCAGACTTCAGACTACAAAGCTATTTAAATTTTAGGCATCAAATAAAGGTCAATGATATATCTTCTATAACTTCTTGTATTGGGCATAAAAAAAAATTAAATATCATAGGCTTTGTTTCAACCCAAAACCAGAAATCTAAGTTGTTTTGGAGAATAAGATATTGTTCAATTTACACTCTTTCATGTACTGAATCCAGTTGACAGCATCAAGCTTTTGAAGTTATACTTGTACCTACTAAATTGTTGCATCTTGCTACCAACATTTTCCAGGTATGACAATGAAAGCAAAATAATAATTTCAAAGCTATCTTCGGAAACATGGATTAGGTGGATAAAAAACCAAGTTAACTAAGCATTTATTCTTCATCAATTAGTGTTTCTTATAAAATATTGCTTCCTCTAGATAAAAGGGTTAAAAGAAAGGTGGAGGGAAGAAACTATAGCTTTTACAATCATCGTGCTCATATACTTAATATATTTTTTTACCATGGCAAAGGCATAAGTAACTTATATAAACGGATAAACCAACATAACTTTGACACTTCCGCTCAGACTTTTCATTTTGCTAGATCTTTCAAGGATATTTTTTAAAAAAAAATATTTTATTTCTTTTGTTGGACGGCAGGTGAATAGAGCAACCCCCTCATTCCAACATGTGCCAAAATTCCACATCTTTTTGTATTTTCATTTTCAATCTCTATCCTAATAACAACTAGGATAACTTAATGACACAATTATCAAAGAGTGAAGAAAAATGGGCAAACTACAAAATTCAACATCAACAACACGCAGACAACTAGCTCAAGTTGTTCACCACCAAATACTAGTTCTAGAATGCAAAGCTTCAAAGGCACAAAGACTAAAAAGAACAGCTACCAAAATTGAAAATGACAAAAACCCATTTTTAAAACTATAAACAAAAATCAAAACTTTTTTGGTGGGTCTGATTTGTTTTGACCAAAAGTTGTCATCTTTGGCAATCACTGGAGACGGAGAAGAGAAGGGTTACCAAACAAAGGATTAAGAAGTCGTTTGTCGGCATTGACTGCGAAAATTGGGTTTGCTTCAAAGTGCAGTTTGGAAGTGAACAAAGTTTTGAGCTGAAACGTGTGTGTGATCCATCAGCATCATCGCTATTTGTCTCCCTTAAGTGTCAGTTCCATCACCATCACGCCATAACATAACCAACCCCAAGGACTCTCGCCATCTCTGACCATCATGAGAAAAATTAATTTTTCAATGAGTATTAACTGTGATATAATGCCTGTTTTATTTTAGTACTATTATCTATAACTATTCTTTCAATTAATTTACACTCTATAGAAAAATTAATTTAATTAATCAAATTAAATATATTAATTATTTTAAAATTATTATTGTATTATCTTAATGTTCACTTAATTACTTTTCACTTAATTACTTTTTATTAATTTTTGTAAAAAGAATAATTATTTAAAAATAATAATAATTAATGCATCTAAAAATTAAACAAATTATCTTATAAAAAAGATAAATAAATTTTTTTAAAAATATATTATAGCTAGGAATTGGAAGGACAACTGTAAAAAAATTTCTAAAAATTAATTAATTATTATTAGGCTTAATTATATTTTTAATCTTTTTGGTAAATCTATTTTTATTTTCAAATTGAGAAAAAAAACATTTCATTACGTTATTTTAAATTTTTAGGAAATTTTTCTATTAATTACATTCTTAAAATCTATTAAATTAGAATGAATTATGTAAGTCACAAAATGCTAGTTGCCAAGATCCCGTAAAAAAGAAATTGCTTTCAGATCGTTGGAAAGTAAAAAAAGAATGCTGTGTTGTGACAAAAGTCATACATTAAAAAGAAATTAACTGATTTACGGTGTAACTTGATATTCGTATTATAAGTATAATAATTAATAATCTTTAAAATAATAGATTATAGAAGGAAAGTATTATTAAAAATGATATTTAAATATGTTATCTAAGAAGAAAAGAATATAATTATCTCTAAAATATAAAAGAAAATAGAATAATTATATCAAAAGATGAAGCAATGACATAATCTCTATAATAATAACTATAAAATGAGAATAAAATATTTTTATCTAAAAATAAGAAAAACAAATGACATTTAGACATCACTATTGTTATCTGTTTTTAAAATATAAATAATTACTTTAATGTTAACATGTTATATATTATTATATACATTAAAATTTAAAAAATTCAGGGGACCAAGGCCTTGACTCCCACCCATCAACATTTGCTCGAGTTAACTGTTAAATGTTATGTCGTGACTTCTGTTAATGTCATCGAGTTTTACATATTAAAAATATATTTTTTGAAATTTGAAACAATAATTTTTTATATTTTCGGATCAATTTTTACTCGCATCAACAATGATGTGATCATTTTTTTCATATGGATCACCAAAGAAATCATCAAGGTCTAGGTGAGTAGCATCCATATGGTTATAATTAGAATCATCTTCATATTTAAAATGTGATTTTATCTTTTTTCTCATTATTTTTAAGTGATTTTTGGTAAAGTTCAAACAAGATACTATGGTGGACCACAAGTACTACCAAATATTTTCAGCACACTGATATGGTGAACCACAAGATGCTATGGTCTTTATCACCACACTGATCGCATATATTTTCTTCTTGTTTGCTATTCTTTCCACCTTTTTTCTTTTCATTTTTTCCCATTATTTTGTCCCCTTCCGATGTGAAAAAATATTCTTAAAAATTTCTCTATGATCATGCCCATCACATATATAACAATTAGGAGTAGAAATAGGCTAGACCGGCCTATAGGGGCCTACGACCTGACCTACATAAAGTCTGGCTTGGCCTGACTTATTTAATTAAAAGGCTAGGCTCAGATTTTTTTAAAAGCCTGTTAAATTAAATAGATCAGGCTTAGGTTTATTAAAAAACTTTATAAGCCTGATAGGTCGGCCTATATATATATATATATATATATATATATATATATATATATAGTTTTTTTAAAAATTAGCAGATTTCATCCCTATAATTAAATAAAATTTTAATTACAAGATGTGAGTCAGGTGTTCCTTTAACAGTTTTTTTTTCTATTTCTATTAGGTTTCCTTTTCCTTTTATTATGTTCGTGTATTCTAGAGCAAATAAAAATCATATCCTATCATATCCTATTACATTCCTATACAAAAATCATATCCTTTTTCTATTAGGTTTCCTTTTTTTTTTTAACTTTCCTATTATGTTCCTAACCAAACAAAAATCATATCCTATCATATCCTATTAAGTTCCTATACAAAAATAATATCCTTTTTCTATCATGTTTCCTTTTTTTCCTATTACGTTCCTAACCAAACAAATCAAGCTTTTTGATAAAGGTAATTAACATTCTATGTTTAGCCTATTATAGAAGGTGTGTTATTTATTTATTTTTTGGTAAAAACAACGAGGAATATTAAAAATTTAATGTGAAGAATACTTTTAAATAGGCTACCAGGTAGGCTAGGCTTTTAAAAAGGTCAAGCTGAGCCAAAATAAAAGCCTTTGATAGACTATAGGCTATGCTCAGGTCTCAAAAATTAATCGTAGGCTAGACTCAAGCCTTTTAAAGCCTGGTCTGACCTGACCTATTCCCACTCCTAATAAGAATCATATGCTATTGCATTCACTTATGAAAATAGAGCAAAACCAATTGGACGGATGACATTGTTTTTTATCAAAAGCTCATTGTTTTACTCAATCACAATGAAGTGTGAAATTAATTAGAATATTTCTAAAACTCTTTTTCTTGGTATTGCTATTGCAAAAGCAAATTAGTTGCATGAAAATTGGACAATTTTTCTAACATATCCTCATCATTATTTTTTCTCCAAAAAAATACAATTGAGAAGTGATTTTGAACATTGTAGAATTATATTCACTTAAAGTTTTAAAATCCTGTAGTAAATGCATCCAATCATAACTAGCTTTTGGTAGAATCACAATTTTCTAGTGGTCATATTTTTTTAAACTATTCCAAAGGACAAGATGGTCTTTTAAAATAAGATATTCAACGTTTAACCCTTTATGGAGGTGGTATGGCGAAGAAAAATACAGCTTCAGTATTATCTTGGTTAGATGCTTTATTTCTTTCTTTAATGCCTTCTCCAAGACCCATTGCATTTAAATGTATTTCAACATCTAATATCTAAGATAAATAATTCTTTTCGGTAATGTCAAAAGCCACAAATTCAAGTTTTGCTAGATTCGACGTGTTGAATACTATATATAAAAAAAAGTTAACAATGAACAACATATTGTAAACATGTATCAATAATTATTGACATATAAAATCATTAATTAAAAAATCATACACATATGTATTACTAAAATGAGATACTTCAAAAATAATGTCTACAACCATTATTCTTTTGTCTCCATTGACATAAAACTTATTTGTTACTCGTCAAAATGACTTTATTAAGGAATAGACAATCTTCTATCAAATTAGGTTGGAAAAAACTTTTTTTCAACTAAGTGTCACGTTCAACAAAGACAATTTCAAATATTGCAAATGTAAATCAAAATGAATAACGGTAACATGATTACAAACACAAAGTATATTCACCAACCAATATTAGAAACATCTAAAAAGATAATTCACCAACCAATATTAGAATAACAAAATGAAGCATGTTCCTTTAAAACAAAATGAAACACATGATACAAAATGCGTAATTCACGTTAGTAGGTTCACCGATGGGTTATTCATTCATGGAGTAATTCCAACCAATATTTAAAAAGTATCACTGCATCATATATTCTCCAATACTCCAATTAATATGCATTGATAATTTCATGGTAAGCAAACAAATCAGTGGCATGTAAATAATTATTATGAAGGAACATCATGATTCATGAACAATATAGCGGTACTATGTTATCGATGTTTATTTGGAACAAAATATGCATATTTTATATACGAATAAAGCATGAATATTATAGTATAGTAATTGTAAAATTCCAATTGTAAGAATATTCAGTAGCGATAAAATATCAGAAAAGAAATAGAAGTAGAATCACATTGGCTCTCTGTGACAAAACTAATAAACACGCGTTCTTGAAGTTTGAATTGAAAAATATGAGTTTCAGTAGCAATAAAATATCATAAAAGAAATAGAAGTAGAATCAAATTGGCTCTTTGTGACAAAACTAAACACGCTTCTTGAAGTTTGAATTGGAAAATGAGTTTCGTGCTGATAATGTGTTATAAAAATATAAATTTGGAGTAGAGAATACAAAGAAGAAAGAACAAAAGAAATTAGAGTGAAATGATTTCCTTGTGTATTCTCACTAAAAGTGAATATGAAATAGGTACAAAATGCAACTTAAAGGATATATAACTCAAAAGTTACATTCATCCCAAAGGTTACAATTTATTTAAGACTATTAAGTAGAAATCAATAAAAAAGATAGAAAGCAAATTAATGAACATCCATCGTAATAATAATTATTCATAACATTATTATTATTATTATTATCATTATTATAAAAATCCAAGTTTGTGTTTGAAGAAAGTTAAGAATAAATGAATAATTTAATGTAATTTATTTAATTGAAAGTATTTTTAAAAGTCACTCTCAATAGAAAAATTATAAAAATATGAAATTTTTTTATAATAATTCTTATAATAAAATTATTTATTATAAAATAGAAAATGTCAAAAACTAATTTCATAAGTTTTAATTATAAATTCTAAAATTTGATTTGTGATAAAAAAAAAATCCTAGGTTTTTTACATAACGTATTAAACTTAACCTAGAAAAAACATATTAAATTTGTATTAGAAAGACTTCTAGTTTAAAAAGTAATCATATTCAAACACACAGTTATAGGCGAATTTAATTTGTACAAGGTAAAAAAAATGTTTTGAAATATTTTAGTAATATGCTATTAAATTAACTAATAAATTTAATGAAGAAATTATCAAACTAATTAAATGATATAGTAATATGACATTTCAGTATTTTAAAAGAAATAATTATATGCAAATAAATAATAACATATGAGTGAGTGAAATTATAAAAAACTTTTCACGTTAACTGCAAATTAAAATAGTTTTTTCAATAGTTTATTATTTACTTCTGCTAATTTAAAATTTTAAGACATTTCTTTTGTTAAAAACTAGTTGGTTGACATGTGCTCTCACACGGATCACTCTTTATTTATTTTTTATTGTACGGTTATCCTTAAGTATATACTGAAATGATTTGTAATATAACACAAATGATTAATACAATGCAATAAAATTTTATTGCGCTCACACAACATATAAAATTAGTGTCTGGTTCATTGACTTGAAAAAACACTCATATTTCTGACTTAGAAAAAATAATTTGTAATATAATGAGTTGAATTTTTCTTAATATTAAATAAAGCTTGTAAATATATAATTTATATGTAGAAATTTAAATGAAAAGCTACACTTCTAAAGTATAAAAATATTAAATATAAGAGTTCTTACATATGGGCCAAGTTTGGTTAAGTCTATTATCTAATCCAATCAAATTTTTATGAATTGAATTGGATTGAGTTTGTGTAGATTAGGTTGGATTAAATGGATTTGAACATTTAAAATTATTTTTAATATATTTTTTTCTTTTAAAACTTTGTATATATATAATGATTAAATGTATTTAAAAAAATCAAATTTTAACAATATTTGACTAATAAAATTAATAATTTTAAACTAATACAAATAAAATATTGTATTAGTATGAGAAAACATAAAAAAAAAAACAAGACATAGATAAAAATTAAGAAAGAAAAAAAAAGCATGGTCTTTTAATTTTGGCTGCTTGTTATTCTTCGGATCAATTAGGTCTTGTAATATGATCCTTTGCTTATAAAATGTTAAATGATCCTTTATTTTTTAAGGTGAGTTGAATTTTGTCCTATTTTTCTTCTATTTGCTCCAAAAAAAATTAAAAATACAAGTAAAATTGATTTTAAATGAGATCAAATTAAACTCATTTTAAAAAATAAAGTAATTAATTAAACATATTAAAATTAGAAAACATAATTGAACCATTTTAAAAAAACATGATATGATCTAACCTACAAATAATAAGAGTACCAAATTTGAATCTTTGTTGATCTCATAAATTAAATAAATTGAGGTTTTAATCTCAGTCATCAATTTTTTTTAATTATAATCTAAAAAATAAAATCAATTCTTTTCATTTTAAATTTTTTCTCATTTGAAATTGCTTAGACTATATATATACATATATAAGAGAGCAAATCTAAGAGTAAATTTAACGGCATAACGGGTATGGGTATAGTATTAAAGAGACAGGTTTTAAATTTTAATATCCATCTTCATTTTCGTCAGACTTTATCGTGTTTGAATATACCCACGAGTAACTTATTACACTCTTTTTATAATTTTACTTTACTAATATATGTTAAATAAATTATATATTAAGTTTTTAATTATATTTTAATTTAAACAACGTATAATGAATAACAAAGAAATTAAAGTTAAAAAAATTAAAAATTCAGTTATAGTTAAATGTATTTTTTTAGTTTTTTATTTAATTATTTAACTATTTAAGCTAATTAAATTATATTTTCAAAAAATATAATAATAAAATCTTTAATATATATTTGGGAAAAAATTATAGAAAAATATAATAATAACAAGTATAGATATAAATATGAGTATAATGGCATCTATTTTCATCCTCATTTCCACTTAAACAATTGGCATAATACTCATATTCCTATTGATATTTGGATGAAAATGAATATTTTTCATTAAAATGGGGCGGACTTTGAAAGATAGAGGGTTATTTAAAAAAGTCTTGCCTACTTATGGGAGGGGTTTGAATTGGATATATTCAGCAGAACACGATAGCACCCAAGAAAATCACTTATTCTCCCTGCCAGTGATATGAATATATTCAATTCTTCACTTTGCGTATAATGCATGGAGACACGAGTTTTATGGGATTTATAAACTCCTCATTTCTTTCTTAGAATTATTGTTAGTCTTGAAAACAAAATTTTAGGATTGGACATATTCAATTACTATTGTGTAAACACAAGCAAAGCCCACACCAGTACGTGCAGAGCACAAGAACTCCGTATGGGGAATGCAAAACCTTGATTGTAAATACTACGTGAACAAAAAATTTGTATGAGAAAACGTGAAACTATGAAAGGGAAATAACGAGGCATGTGAGTGTTTAAAATAGGGGTTTAATATCAGCCTTCCATTATTTTTAATTTTAATTATCCTCCTTATTATTTATTCTCGTTTATCATTATAAAGGTTTTTCTCATTTCATAATAAGTAAAGCATTTAAATTTATAAACATGCATAATATTTATTTAAATTTATGAGAATGTATGTTAATATTTAGTAATAAAATAATAATAACGGATTGGTTTTACATAAAATTGTAAAACAATAATATTATAATTATATATAAAGTCTATAAAAATTATAACAAAATATTTAATATGTTTTTATAATATATTGCGTGAAACATATTTATTATTACATCGTCAAAAGATATTTTGGAAAATTATTTTAATACTATTTTTTAATATTATAATAATTAGACTATACACATACATTGACTTGATTTAGAAAAAATATATTATACTATTCTTTTGTTTTATGTACTTTTAGAATAAGTGTTTTTTTGTGCAAAGTGTATTTGATCAATTTCATACATTTAAAATCAAATAATTTTTAATGAAAATTAAGTTTTGCTTAGGTGAATATTATATTTATTTTCTAAAATTATAAAAAATTTATTTTAGTTTTTAAAAAATTATGCAATAAATAATAATTATGAGAAATAATTTAATTTCTTAAATAATTAATTATAAAAAGAAAACAAAAGTGCTGCTAGCATTTCTCGACAACAATATATTTTCTAGATACACATTTTTTTTTTTGAATTCATGATACACACTTTCAAACTATGTTTAAATATAATTCACACACTACTCCCTTAAAATTAAAGTTGTATATTTAGTCCACTTGGTAATTCAAGCTAATCTATGGTGGATCAATAATTTTTTTATTGGGTTAATTAGGTCAAATTTAAAATGGTAGACTAGAATTTTGCTAACTCAACCTAACTCTTTGGTAGACTACGGGCCAAACCATGGTCCATGAATCACTTCCTTTTTTAAAGTATAAAAATTAAAAATTATAAAAAAAACAAACTTTTATATAAAATTTTCATAAATTATTTTTTAATCATTATAGCTTAAAATAAAAAGAGCAAATTACACGTACCTCCTCCATTGAGTACTTAGTACCTGTGGACTCCTTATTTAAAATTATATTTCTTTTGCCTCACTTAACCTAGAATCATCGGTGACAGTGTTAGTTTTTTTTTAATACTAAAATAACCCTTATTAATTTCGCCATGTACATAGAGTAATTTGAAACCCTAAACCCTCTTTGTTAGATTTGCAAAACTAGAACCATTAGCGAGCCTGTTGTGCGTATGATATGTGAAGGGAGGTTCAGAGGAGGCAACCTCCGAAAGTGGGTTGCACGCACAATGGTCGTCAATGGTGGTGGTTGTCGTCGTCCAAAAGTCGCATGGTAGTTATCGGTGGTGGTTATCGTCCAAACACTAGTTACGCAAAAGGTTCATCCAAACACTGATTATGTGCCCACTTATTTAAACTATACGATTTTCAATTTTTTAATTGAGTTTTTTTATTTTAATATTGTGAACACGGTTTTAGTTGGGGACCATTTTTGCTATAGGAATCATTGTGTGGTGTTGACACTACTATTTGTTTTGGGACCACTGCATGTGTGGGGACCATTTGGCGCTGTAGTGGTGTTTTATGGAACTTTTTTATTATTATTTGATTTGTTTGTTGTCGATATGTAAGAAACATCATGGATGAGTTTGGTATTTACTTTGGTCATGTACATCTGAATGAACAAGTGAATGAGGCTCTGAATGACACTATGATTGAGGATGTTCCTATAGACGAGGATGATATAGTTGTTAATGAAAATGACATTGTGAAGGTTAATGAAGTATATGTGAAGTGATAAAGATGTGACTTACCAGTAGTTAAGTGAAGATTCTTTATTGGAGATGTGCATTCAGATTCAGACATGGATAAAAAATTTTGAAGAAAGGGGATTGGATGGAAGAAAATAGTTTGAGTTGGATAATGATGGAAAAAATCCATTTTGAGAATGGGCAATTATTTCTAGATGTAAGCCATTTTCAACAAGTGCAAAAATAATAAACACACAACATGAAAAAATTAAACGCATATAAAGAAAAATTAAACACACATGGAGATGCTTACACACAAACTACAACCCGAAATGCTTCAACAAGAGCTTCTACCTTTAGTGTCTTCAACTTTTGCATTTTTAGAAATTGAGAACGGTGTTGGCTTTTAAGAGATTGCGTGAACAAGAAAAAGACAAAATTATTTTTAAATTACATTAAAGCAGCATGTGCAACGCAAATGAGTTCATAATCGAAAATCAAACTGTGACGATGAAAAGGGTGTCATTGTAACAGAGCTACAAAAGTTATGGTGTTTACTATAGGGGTTAATTTATAGAGGGGGTCTCGTGTAATAAGTGCCGAATAGAGGTAATGTGAGTGTAATCTACTCAAATAAAAATATAGAAATAATGTATTATATTTTATATTATATTATTATTTTAATAATAATATCAAATATAACAAGTTAAGTTAAATACTTAGAGAAAAAACTTTATTGTTCATAATAATTTTATCTAGCTCGAATAAAATTGTGTTAATGGAAGATAGTTTTGGTTTAGAAAAAAAAATAATAAGTTGTCTTTTTATACTATAAAATAATAAAATATAATATATTATAATCATAATGAAATTAAATTTTGTAACAATCACGTGTTAGAAGTAAATAAAAATAATAATAATAATAAAAAAAAAAAAAAATATATATATATATATAATAAATATACGTAGGATGTTAATCTTAAAATGAAACTAATAATACATGTAATATTAAATTTATGATTTATGATTTTATCAATCATAAAATATAAAACATAAAGCAGGCCAACAAAGTAATTCATCAAAAATCGGTTTGTCTCCAACCAATACAAATTTGAACTAGATTACACCGAGTCAAAATAAATTTGAAAAATATTTTCCATAACTCAACCCGACTCAAATATTATAATTAGGTTAAACCATCCAATCTGAAAATTAATATATTTATTGCTTTATTAGTCAATAATTCTATCATTAAATTAAAGTGTTTAACAACTACGTATTTATTTAACTTCTAATCAACAAAAAAAAAAGACTCTTGAGGCATCTTGCATGAGAGGTTCATATTAGAAAATAAAAATATCTTGTTGTTTTGTTTAAAAACATTTTTGTATAAAAGATTAAAAAATCTTAAAATCACATTAGAGACATAAAAAAGTTTTAGAAAATAAGATAGTTTACTAAGTATATCATATAAAATTTTAAATTTTATCATTAAAAATATAATAAATTTCATAATTCTATTTAATCATTGTTATAGATATAAGTAATATAAAGTTTTAAAAATACATTGTTTTTAAATTAAAAAATTCAATGTATAATTTTATGTGTGACTTCTTGAACACATGTCATGTTTCCTGTTTTACTATTTTAATTTCATCTAAAGTATTTTGTTTAGATAATTGAAAAAGAATAATTTAGACAATTTTGTAATGCAATATAGATTTTTTTCTCATTCTACCTTAAATTCCACAGGTAGAGGGTAATTGTCATTTGTCAACGACACATTAAACTTGTGGTTTTCTTTCGCTTCTCTTTTCTCAAAAAGTGTCATGCCAATTTGTTTGTTTGTTTGTTGATAGTTGGTTTCTCACATTTTTTCTTATTTTATCATTCTCTTTCATCGATTGCACTGTGTCATTACAATGTCATTGATTAAAAGATCAATGCAAATTGGGCCAAGAAGATTCTTAATGAATAACCACACAACAACCAAATAACAAGCTCAAACATTGTATTACAAGCTCTTGTAAAAACAAACTAAACACTATAACCATTGTTGCATCCCCATTCTCATCCCTCACCAACTAATCTCTTTCACATGTTTTTCCTTCTTTAAATATTGATTGTTACCATTATGATTGCATTAATTTAATTAAACCTTCTCACAACCTTTCTTTGTGGCATTGACTAATTAACCCTTCTTTGATATTTTTTACTCTATCATGGGTTGTGGCATCTCAACACCAGGCGTTGAAGATGCATCCTTTACTCAACATACAAAGGGTCGTCACCATGTTATTGTTTCACCTGTTGTAGACAAAAAGAAGGATTTTGAGAATGGTGACAAGGATGATGTGACATTGTTGCATAGGAACAACAATAATAATAAGGATGTTGTCATGGTAATGAAGCCATTGGGTGATGATGAAGGCAATGATGGGAGATCAAATCGGAAAAAGTTGAAAGACAAAAGTGTTGTGGAAACGAATAATATTAATAAGGAGGAAGAAAGGGTGTTTGGGAATGGACGAAAAGAAAAACATAATGGTGGTGATGATAAATATTGTGAAAATAATAATATTGAAGAGAAGCATGAGGATCATGATGATAACTTCATTGTTGGCCCAGGGTCACCGAGTTTTAGGGAATATTGTAATGACTATGATTATGGGGATCGAAGTTCTGTGGAAGATTCCAATGATTATGACTCTATGGAAAGCATCAAGAATGGCAGTGAGTGGCTTATCATTTATAAGTTTTGTGTTATTTAATTATTTCATCCATGCATTTTCAACATGCTTCATGTTGAGTAATGATTTTTGTTTTGATTATGAAACATTAATATCAATCACAATTGGCAATAATTTTTAGCTACAAGTGATTATTGGTATACGAATTAAATTACCAATGGATTTTGAAGGTTGCTTCTTTTATAGGTGAAGATTCATCAATCAATAAGAATAAGTCAAAGAATGAGAAAAGTATCAATTCAAAAAAGGTAATTCAGATGATGATAGTGCCCTAACTTGCTTGGTTTTCATTTATTTTGATATATAATGTTAAATCAATGTAGAATATTTATTTTCTTTGAGCATGAATTTAATTACCATAAAACGAGAGATTCAGTAGAAAAAGATAAAAGGTCACAACTATTAAAAAATGAATGTATTGAATCAACTTTATATTTATTATGTATGCATAAATTATATGAATCATTACATAAAGTAGTTGTATGTATAAATCCTATAGGCAATCAATTTGTTGTATTTATGATTAAATATTACCTATATGAAATGTTTAGAGGATTTCAAATTAACATTAATTTTTCATTTGATATAATGAACTTTGAATCTACATTGAAAGATTTTTGTCTTGTCATACCTTGTTCATTAAACTTTGTTTCGATTTCTTTTAACAGGACCTTGAGAAGAAAGAGAGAAGAGGACGAGGATTTAAGAATGTTATAAATAAGGGAAAGGTAAGAGGAAAGAGAAATCTTCTAAACTTCGCTTGCTACAATGCTAGTAGCGAGTCTCATGTTGAAGGTTCTTTCAACAAAATAGCTCCAAAAACTGCATGAGGGCATGAAACATCAAATACATTCTCCAACATAGTTACTGTAAATTGGTCAATCATTAGACGTAAAAGAAAATAAAACGTGTCATGCGTTAAAATTTATATGTAGAAGATCTAATGGAATTTTGAATATGTTGCTAACATTATTTCCCATATAACTGCATTCATGATGTTTACTTGCAAATTCTTGTTGTTTTTCATTATGCTCTATTTTTTTATTCTATTATATACTAATCATTTTAGAGAGGTAGAAATATTAAACAAGTAACAAAATATAGTTGTTTTCCTCCTAATGAAAAGGAAAAAGATTATGGTCCGTAATTGAAAACTCTACATACCTATTCTTTTAGTTTTTGGTCATAGTTATATGTTCAAGTTCTATAAATAAAGCTCAAAATTCCATATTATTGGTTGAGTTGAATAGCTTTTTAACATGCCTAATAAGTAGGATCTTAACTAGGGGTGTTCAAAACTGAATCAAATCGAGCGTAAAACCGAAAGTCGATCCAAAAAACTACAAACCGCAAAAAATCGATGGACATTGATTTGGTATGATTTTTGTTTTTTCTAAATCATGTGATTCGGTTCGGTTTTCAATTTGGCACATGAAAACTGAACCAAACCAAACCGAACCATACTCATTAGTTTAATATATGACTCATATTAGTCATATACATATACAACAATGTAACTTTAAGCTTATATGAAACAAAAACACTTACACCCAGTCTAAATCTAAGACTAAAACATTTAACACTCAATCTCTCACTCTTTCCTCTCTCGTGGAACCCTAAATTGAAAGCCTAAAATTATTCTCCATGCGGCTCTCTCTGTGTTTGCGACGGCAATTCTCTCTGGCGATAACACTTACTACTTTTTTTTTAAGTTTAGTCGTTAGATCTTAGAAGCAAGTATTATGTATTGTTTTTACTTTTAAGTTTAATGGTTTATTATTTAAGTTGAATGATTATTATTCAAATTGAAAATTTAAGTTGACCATTTATATCATTGATTGTTGAACTAGTTATTATTCAAGTTTTGATCAATTATAACAATCTTTTGTAAGTATTTTTTAATACTTACTAGCAGAATTTTCAAACTATACAAAAATCGAACCAAATCGCATTACACTTAACTTTCTTGTTTGGTTCAAAGTAATTTTAAGTAAAAATCACACCGCAAACACCCATGATCTGAATGGAGAACCTTGCTTGCCAATCAACTTGTAATAGTCCAAGCCCTTAAAGTTGGGTTTAACTTTCTTCCAAGATTAAAAAAATATAATATAAATATGGTAGATTATTTATCTATGAATAATATTAATTAATTATTTTTTTTGAATTATTAGCAATATTAATTGTGGAGATTATTAATTTAATTATATCACTTAATTGATAGAATTGTATCTAGACTTTTGGGTTAGATGGCCTAAAATATAGGTTGAGTCACTTATACAATGTAAGAGTGTTTGGCTCTATTGAGTTTTATATTCCTAAATAGGAGAAATTAGGTTACATATTTTTTTTATTATAAAAAGCTTATGGGATAAAGTAATTTATTTTCTTAAAACTATTTCTAAAAAATAAGGTTTTAATTAAGTTAGTAGGGAGAGTTTTTTTCCCTAAAGCTTAGGCAACATTTATTCACACTAATTTCCTTTTCAAATCCCAACCTAACCTAAGTTTTATGATAACTCATTCATTGTGATTCTTATGAAAGACATGATGTTACTTCATGTACTATTTTGATGTTGCCAACTCTAGTCTTATGATGAAATCACAATACTTATGAATTGTATGAATGACATGTTGCTTCACTTTGATGCACCAATCTCAAAGTCCTTCAAAATGTTGACTATGGTTTAACTTCAACACATCATTCTAATGTATCTATCTCAAAATCTTTTAATGAATTGGTTATGGTTCAACTTCATTACCCCCTTCTGATATTACATTCCCAGAGTCTCTCAATATACCATTTTGATGTTGACTCTGGTTCAACTTCATTTTGATGTTGTTTTCTCTCTGTAGCCTGTGATATTTTTCTTCTCAATGAAGCCTTCTTGATATCCTTGTAACTTTCTAAGATTGGGGTCTTGAGAGGAAGCACCGACTTCATCATACAGATGAAACTTTATTCAATATTTCGAGACTTGTTTCTTAAAATAATGTTTATGCATATCATTTTTGAACTTGTTTTGAACTCCTTAGAACACTTGCACTTGATCCACTCTTTATACTTTCAATTGAAACACTTAACAAATATATTAGCTTGCATAACTTTCCTCAACCATCTTTACAATTTGCTTTGTTAATGGTTTTTCATAATTAAAACCTTGGGATTTGGATTCAACCCTCAACACTTTGAGTAACAACTTTGCTAACAATCACTATTAATAGTGAAAATAACAACTCTATTAAAGAATTATGGCATTGTCTTTTTCTCACTCTAGACACACATCAATGGTTCAAACTATAGACATCTAATTTCTCTAATTTTTCTAAACTTGGATACTAAATTCTTGTTGAGTTTTTTTAGTTTGTGTCTTGTGTATTTTACTCTTAGGCAAAATCTCCTATTTATGGTGTATAAAAAGATACAAAGTTTTGGCTTTTTATAAGACAATTTTATTTTAAAAATATCCTTATATATATACGATATGATGTCAACTCAACAGAAAAAAAAAACAAAGCACTTTAATTGTACTTAAGTATAAAAAAAATCTATACATTAAATTTAATGATAATAAATATGATCATTTTAGTCCTTTAATAAGTACACAATTTATAAATTTTAGGTTAAAATACATTTTTTTGTCCCCATAAATATGAAATTTTTTGAAATTCATCCTCCTAAAATTTTTAATACATTTTTTATCCTTATAAAATTAAAATATATTATTATTTTTTTACTTGAAATTAAGTTCGAACATTCCAACTTATGTGCATGACTTTTTTTATATTGGTTATATGTTAAATCGATGTAAAAAAAAGTCACATTTACATTAATTTTATTTATAATCGAAGTGAAAAGTTATCATCATAGATTCTAATTTATTCAAACCCATGTGGCCTAAGCCAAAAAAATGATATATTTTAATTTTATGAAAACAAAAAAAATATTGAAAAACTTATAAAAATAAATTTTAAATATTTTCATATTTATAAGATAAAAAATATATTTTAGTCTAAATTGTATAACCTACCATTAGTCCATTACCATAGCTCATAATGGAATTAACGAAAAAAAAACTAACATAAATCATAATTTCAGAAACAAAAATAGTAAGTAATAATTTTAGGAATATATATAAAAGTAAATGTCGAAATTAGGCAGTGAGTCAGAACAGAGACACGTGCGGTGTGGTGTGGAAGCGTGCGGGGTTCTGGGCTTAGGCTTAGGGGCGTGATGACGACGTTGGACTGATGCCTCTCTCGTTTCCTCATTTCGCATCTCTCTCTCTCTCTCTCGCTGTCTCTGATCTACCATACCTCTCTTCTTTGACCCACCTTTCTTCCTTCAATGTCTTTCGCACTCTTCAATCCATTCCCACACTCTCTCCCCTGAGATTCTCCCTCCCCCAATTCCTACGCCAAACAAACCCTCTCTTTCCCCCTTTTTCCTCTTTTCTCCTTCATTCCTAGGGTGCAGAAAATAAAAAAAGATGAAGTCCCTCAGCAAGTTGAAGAAAACACTTCACAAGACAGTCTCCAAGGACAAAAAGGACTTTCCCCCCACCGTTAAGTTCGACGAACTCGCCCTCGCTGCCAAGGTTTAACCACTCTCCAAACCTTATTATTATTATTATCATCGAATCATTCTTATCTGCCTTTTTCAATTATTCTCGTATTTTTGTATCATCGCTTGTTGTCAGTGATGGGACGTAGATGACACGTGGGTAGTGTTGTGTGTGTGTGTGTTTTTTATGGAATAAAATTGATTAATTTCCTTGCCGTGAAGACTTTAATTTATTATCTCGTAGTTGTAGTTTCAGGATCAGGGTGTGAGAAATTGTGTGTGATGATGGCTATTTTGTGGAAAATGTTGAACGATCTCATGCCCAAATTGGGCAATTTGCTTCTACTTGGGCTTACTAATTTTGGTGACATTAAGGGTTTCCCATTTCGCCGTTTTTCAGGACATGCAAGCCATGAGAGATTGCTACGATAGCCTGCTTTCTGCAGCCGCTGCCACGCAAAACAGTGCTTACGGTAAACATTAGTCTTCATCACAGCTCGTGTTGTTCTCTGCATTCCTCACTTATGATGTATTCAAAGCTTTTGAAATGGTTGTGCATTTTGTTTTGTTATGTTCCCCAGTTCCGCGTATATGTCAACAAATGTTTAGGTCGCAAGTTAAACATTCACACACACACATATTTTGTTTACTTGTCATATGTAATGTCTCCAACAATTTAAGAAACAAGTTTGCATTTCCAGTTGCCATAGTCCATGGTTGGCTGGCCTTCTGCACTATCCTTATTAGATATACATATTCGTTTCATTTTCATTTGTAATCGTGTTTAGTTTCTCTGTAACAGAATTAGCTTTTCTGTTATTATTTAGTTTCTTGCCGACTCAGCATATAATATTCATCTCTGTAATTTTCAATCTAATGATCAGATAACATCTTCCCCTTTCTTCTCTCTTACCTAAATTCTAGTAACCCATAAAGTCTAGCATTGCCGTTCATTCCCAAAATAGGGAAATGGCTCATAATGCTGAACTTGCACATTTTCCTTGGGCATGCCTTATTCTTATTGACATTGTTTGTTGTTGTGACTACCTTTCAAGTATTGTGAGATAGCAGCATCAAGGTATTTGAAAATATCAGTCTCTTTACTGATCATTGATTTTTTTTATTTTTTTTAAAATTTGTCTAGTTAGTTTTTTTTTGGATGAGATATACTTCCTTGAAAATATTAAAGTCAGTAGCGTATCCTTTATTGTGTTACGTGTTCCAGAATTTGCCGAGTCACTGCAGGAAATGGGTACTTGTCTACTGGAGAAAACTGCCTTAAATGATGATGAAGAAAATGGTGAGTGGGTAAACATTTCATGAATTCCCTATCCAAGTTACTTAGCATCTTTGCTAGTTGATTTAAATTATGTATATACTATGTAGTCTTGTTGCCACAGTTGTTATGGTTATGAATTGTATGCAGGTAAAGTTTTGGGGATGCTTGGAAGTGTGCAGCTTGAACTTCAGAAGCTTGTTGATAGCTATGTGAGCTTTTATTTGGGTGTAACCTTTTTTATTGCTTTGAGTTTCCTTGAGCATTGTTCACTTAAAAAAATGTTTATTATGATTCTATCCTTTCTGTTCCCCAGCGTTCTCACATAGTACTGACAATAACCAATCCATCAGAGTCTCTTCTTAATGAGCTAAGAACTGTTGAGGTATGTTTATGCACTTTTTTTTTTTCAGATTCATTTATCTTTATATATGGTTGGTTATCTAATATTTATGATCTCCTATCTGGTTAAATAGGCATGCTGTTAGACTCAAGAGTTTGAACCTACAAATTGGATATTATTGTTGATAGAAATTCAGGATCAAACCAGAATTGTAGTGCAACAAGAACAATACACCGACCTAAGCCCCAACAGAGAGTCTCTCTCTCAAACACACTCAGTACAAACTACCCACTGAATACAGAAACTGCCATGCCATATACATATATAATAATTGTACACCACAGCAACTGTCACACAGATCCATAACTGCCTAAAGATGCAAATACCACACTGACAATAACACTAAGGGTCTGTTTGGTAGAGAGGAGAAAAATAGGGTGGATGGAAATAAAAAGGATGAGTGGAAATAGGTGAGAAATAGTATAATGGGTCCCACCATTTTTAAAATTATTTCTGCCTTATTTCTCCTCCAAACACCCAAAATTATATTCATTGCATCCATCCTAAGTTGTTTCCATTCACTATACCAAACAAGGGGTAATGGTGCATCTGGATGAGAGGAAAGAAACTAGAGAGGGCTGATGAGAGAAAATATGGATAATGATACAGTTTTTTGTTTTGTTGAATAGAAAATAAAGGCGTAAAAGAAGAAAAAAATGACTTTTAGAAACAAAAATTCAAATATTTTTTCCTTCCATTTTCTCTTCAATTCAAATGCTTTCATTTTCTTTCCTCTCAAACAGAGGGTAATGTTTCAGATCCATAACTGCGTAACTGCCTAAAGAGACGTTGCATAATTGTCCTATCACTTGCACATCCATTATGTGAGATGCTGAAATTATGTCATGATTTCTTCTTTTGATCTCTTCGTCCCTGTTTAATGAATAATCTATTCTGGAGTGAATCTCATGAGGTTTATGTGTAGCCTCCCTAAAGTGGTTAAGTTTTAAAATTGTTGCAATAACATTTTTCACTATCTGAGATCTTGAAGGAATTGATTGTTACCTTTGAGCACAAAGCCAGTGTCATATGACGCACACATCCATTGGTTGGTTGTGTAAATCTGACTGTTTCTTGTTCTCACACACCCATGCATCACATCTAACAAATTTAAGCTATCTTCACATTGAGTTTATGGATACACTAATGTATTTTAAAGCTGCTGTTGATAAAAAGAATATGCTTAAACCTTTAGGTTAAAGAATTCAATCTGTATGTATTAGTAAGATGTTCGAATCCAATTGCAAGGAATGGGACTTGAGTCCCACATTGGAAGTATGGGATTCTAGTGTGGGGTTAAAGAGGCTCCAGGCTCTCCAAACTACAATGGCTAGCTTTTGTGGTGTGGTTCTCCCAATGTTGTTTTCATTATAATTCAATTATCTATACTTGCAGTAAATCTTTTTTATATTTGAGAGTTCATTGACTTGTTAAGCACATATGATTTCATAATCGTGGATATTATTAAATAAGTCCAGTAAAATAATTTGAAAACAGAGGAAACCCTCTCTAGCTCTTCTAATGCTTCCAAGGTTGCATCATGTTCAACTTCAGTCACTAATTTGCGTTAGAGACTGTTCTACTCACTAGAGATGACAAGAGGATGCAGGACGAGGTGAACATATGCTAATGGAGGAGTAGAAGAGTCCTTCCTTTTGTGAACAGTGGTTAACATGACACATATGGGAGAAGATTAAGAGTTCCTATGTGAGTGGGGTGAGTGGGACAATGGTACTGGGGGTAAAAAGTTGTGTGGTCCCACAGCTCTGTCTAAAAACGTGATGCCTGTTTCTACATGAGTGGGGGTAGTGGGACAATGGGATGCAGGGGGCAAAAGTCGTGGAGTCCCACATCTCTGTCTGAAAACTGTGATGGCTACGATGCAATGGAACCATTGTGGCCATGATAGCTGTTTTGTGGAAGCCACACTGCAATGGAGTCCTGGTACCAGATTGGTGGATTCCTGCAACACCTGAACACTTTAGTGTTATAGTACTGTGCTGCTGTCGTGGCTATTTAACAACACTGGTTTATGGCCACAATTTTTTTTAAGGCCTCCCAGGTAGTTTCCTAAAGACCGTGTCACTGGAAGAAAAACTTGTCATGAGAAATGCCAATATGTGATGTTTCTGTTGAAACACTTGTCAAGTTAAAGCATAAACCAAATCTTCTTGTAATGATGTTTATAATTATCTTTTTATCCTTGCCCAATGAATAAGTTGTAGTTTTTCCATTTAACTAACTATTTCAAAAGTTTAAAGTGGGAGATGAAGGCATATGAAATATGAATGGTTTTAAATACGTGCCTACCCTGCTCTTAGTGGTTGAGGCGGGGATAAAGCACAGCCTACCCTACCTTATGCTGAAATTTTATTGTGTTTAGAAGAATAGAGGCAACAGGGATCAAACTCTGTATCATAGGAATTGCATCTTTTAACATCTCAAGGACCATGTCTCCCAAAAGCATAAGTTGGTAGGGGATTTGATCATATGATTGCTTTTAATATCTATCACCTCATCATGCAAGAATCCTTTGAGCTTGAAGCATGACAATTTCTTCACCCACTATCTTGTGCTGAAATTCAATTTTTATTTGAAAGAATGGGGCCAACAAGGATTGAACTCTTGACCACTTGGTAATAGAAGTTTTGATACCATCTCATGGACCAAATCACCAGTTTAAGTTGTTGAATATTGGCTTGTGATTGGTTTTTATGTCTAACAATTGATTTATATTTTCAGCATTAAACCCTGTTGCTGCGACCAACAAAAAAAAAGAAGGAAGTGTTGGCAATAGAAAAATAATTTATTAGAAGTTCATCTTGAATTTTCATAGTTGGAGAATAAGTTGGATGTTTGTTATTGATATGGGCAAAAATTTGGTCGGGAAATATATGGTAGAGAAACCTATCTTTGAAATTTAATATTTTTCTTACTCTGCTATGAAAATGCAGTAAGTTATGGATTTCATGCATTTGAAGTTGATTAGTCATTAGTGGATGCTTTGTTAGATTTTGTACTTGTATGCAAGAGATTTGAGGGTTGTTAATAATGGTGGGGAATGGAGATTGAAGCTGAACTGAGCAAGTTGTAGGACTGCAGGAGAAGTATCGCAAAACTTAAGAGTGAAGGAAAAAGCAGTGTTGTTCAGTTTTTCACCTTCTCTTATTTTAAGCCTAGCTTTCACATAATTAACTTTTCTTTCCAAAACTCAAGTTTATGATTTGAAAAACTATGTCCTCTTTGATGCTTTATAAGACCATATAGATTTTCTTGCCTAGAACAGTGGTCAATAATTTGGAACTATAGTGACTTTGCTGCTGTATAAATTTATATTTAATATAGAATTATCAATTTTCTTATTGCATCTCAAATCTCAATGCCTACCTATTCCTCCTCATGCAGGACATGAAGCGGCAATGTGATGAAAAAAGGTTTGTATTTACACAACTGCTATTGTTTTTTCTCATCATTATGTGATGTTTCCTGAATCTGTTTTATTGCCTTCAGAGATGTTTATGAATACATGATTGCCCAACAGAAAGAGAAAGGAAAGTCAAAAAGTGCTAAAGGTGAAAGTTTCACGCTACAGCAGTTGCAAGCAGCTCATGCTGAATATGAAGACGAAGCAAAACTTTGTGCCTTTCGGTTAAAATCGCTGAAGCAAGGCCAGTCACGCAGTCTCCTAACACAAGCAGCGCGTCACCATGCTGCTCAGGTTTTCTTGAACTATGACCTTTCTCATTCAAATCTTTTATCATTTCTTCAGCCTAGTCTTGATGCATCTTTGTTCTTGTTCTTCTTTCAATATAGTTGAATTTCTTCCGGAAAGGACTTAAATCACTAGAGGCTGTTGACCCACATGTTAGGATGATTGCTGAACGACAACATATTGATTACCAATTCAGTGGCCTGGAGGATGATGGAGGTGAAAATGATAATAATGATGATGGGAATGATTTTGACGTCATTGAAGGTGGTGAGTTGAGTTTTGACTACAGGGCAAATAAGCAAGGGCCATATATTGTTTCCACATCACCGAACTCAGCAGAGGTAGGAAATTTGTATTACTCAAAACTTGAATGGTTTTCAAAGCCTGGGTGCATATTGAACTTTATTCTTATTGCTCATTTGCTTTTTTATTTAAAATATTACCAAACTTTGTCACAGTTGTCATTTTATACTTGTTGCAGTCTATAGCTCGCTACAAATTAAAAACATTCCATTGTTGTTTTCATAATCTGAACTATAAATTCATCTTATCATAATCATTGGCAATGTTTTGCCAGGTGGAAGAATCAGGCCGTTCATATATTCGAGCTTCAACCCCAGAAACTGCAGAGGTGCCATTCATTACTACATTACCACTTAAGATTTATCCAATTTGAAGCTTTGGTTTAAATCTTAAATTGGTTGTAAAAAAATATAGGCCAATTAGTGCCTCAATCTCGCCTAGAAGGAATAAAGATCACAAATCAAGTTTAATTATGTAACATGTTTCTTAACATTTTATCCAAAAAAATATTAATTGTTAGGATAAGCACTGAAGGTATCATTTGAGATCTCATTTTAAGGACATAGGTTTAGCATTGTAACTATGACTTTTTTTAATTCTTACTTTTCCGTTGATCTAAAAGGTCATCAATTCAGATTGATTCTTTAATTTAACTTAGGTCATCCTCTAATACTTCTATTAACTTGCCTTCTGCAGACAAGTTTAGAGAAGAACCAAGGAGATTTTAAAGTTTCAAATAGAGTCGGCGGCAGTTATTCAGCTCCAATACTTGCAGAAAAGAAATTTGACCCAGCTGAAAAAGTAAGACAACTTTTAGCATTTTCTGCAGCAAAGTCTAATGCATATGTTCTCCCTACACCAGTCAACATCAAAGAAACCAAAACTAGCTCAGCCCCCCGCACTAGTGCCAGTGGATCTTTGCATAATTTGTGGCATTCTTCCCCTTTGGATGAAAAAAAGAATGAGAAAGATGTTGATAGTAAATTGTCAGAACCGACTATCCCTAGAGCTCACTCTGTTCTCAAAGAAAGTGACAGTGATACTTCATACACTCAGTTACCACGCCCTTCAGCAGATGGACTCTTACTTCCACAAGTTGATTTTTTGAGTGCCTCTGATACTAAGAAAATAAAAAGACAAGCTTTTTCAGGTCCATTGACTAATAAACCATTATCAGTAAAACCTGTTTCTGGGGGGTTTTCACGTTTACCAGTGCCCCAGCCTTCATCTCCGAAAGCATCTCCTAATGCTTCACCTCCCCTTGTTTCTTCACCCCGGATAAGTGAGCTTCATGAACTTCCTAGACCTCCTGGTAATCAATCTAGCAAGCCACGAGTGGGTCACTCTGCTCCATTAGTATTAAAAAATCCAGAGGCTGCCATGACTAATAAATTTCCTTCAGTTGTATTGAGGGCAGCATCTCCACTTCCAACTCCACCTGTCTCTCGGAGTTTCTCTATACCTTCTAGTGGTCAGAGAGTTGTGGCATTAAATGTTTCTAATACCAAGTATTTGGATACTCCCCAAGTTTCAAAGGTCGATAAAGCTGTGTCACCTCCACTAACACCCATGTCCCAGAGAGCATCTAATATATCTGACCTGGCTTCTCACTCTAGTGAAATCCAAGGTAAGATACTATTTGTTGTAGTTTTCATTATTGTAATTTTTTATAATTTGAATATGCTTTTCAAATAGATAATATTCTTTATGATTGCTCCTTTTCTTAACTTTGATCTTAAATAGTTGGCTGAATTACAATTTTGGTCCCCCTTTTTTTTTCCTGCGATTTTAGTCCCCACATTTCAGAAAATCCACCATTTTGGTCCAATTCTTAATTTTGCATACGTTTTATTTCTTTTATTTTGGTTCGATTGAACCTTAAATCTAACATATTCATTTACAATTCTATCAAAAAATAATTTAATTAATTAAAATATAAAAAAATAAAATAAACAAGAAAGGTATGCAAAAATTGAGAATTGGAGCAAAATGATGAATTTTCTAAAATGCAGGGACTAAAATAGTGGGAAAGAAAAATAAGGGGACCAAAATTGTGGATTAGGAATTAAAGGGGGATTAAAATTGCAATATAGCCTAAATAGGTACAGGCTTTTTGTTGACTTCCAAGCATTCTTTGTCAATTATGTGGTCTATGGCATGTGTGTTTGGCATCAACAGTTCGATTGTTATTCATATTATGGTGTACCTTGTCAGCTTCATCTTGATGGGAATCAAATGTGAGTATGAGGCTTTTCAGTGAATGCAGGTGGGAGCTAAATCTCTTGCGCACATACTGAGGTTGAGTTCTGCTGAATGATTCTTAGTTTAAGTGTCTTTATTCTATGTCGGAGCTAAATCACTTGCATTGTGGAGTTATAGGGTTTTCCCAACAAAAAGGTTCAGGCAAATATATGTAAATATGCTGTTTATGTATTGTTTAGCTTCTCATCTCAATTTGTATCTATTATTTTTACTTTAACTAGTGATGATGGGAACTAAACTCTACATGATTGTGTCATTATAATGTGTTCTGTATATATTCGGATGAAAAATTTTGTTCACTTCCCCAAGTCCAACATGACATGACGACAATGAAAGAACTTTAGCAACAGAATGAGATGCTTACCCATTTATTTATTTTTTTTCCACTTTCCAGGTGCTCAAATTTTGAACTAATTTCTATTGGCCGTGAGATGACACTTGAATCTTCATCAATATGAACTTACTAGCCTTAATTTGGGTATTGACTTTTGGATTATGATTTGAGAAAATGCTTCTTTCTTGCACGACTATAGTTACAATTTCCTTTTGTCCTGGTGCACCCATTGATGTTGTATGTCAATAATAGTAAGGCTTGATTAGTTATTTTTTAATGTTATAGATCAGTGGGGCGGACATTAAAGGTGTGTATGTTAGGAGGAATAAAAGGCAGATCGAGTGTAGTAAGGAGGAAAATTTGTTAAAATAGTTAAATAGTTATCTATTTGTGGCAGTTATTTGTGAAAAAATAGTTTCTAGAGTGTTCGAAGGGGGAAAATTTGGTTAGGGGTAAAATCTTGCGTTATACTGTACTCAAAACTATATATAATTGAGGATTGTACTAGAATAATTAGTAAAAATTATATCTTATTTCAAACTCTTACGTCCATGAATGGCTTAACATGAGGAAGCATGAACCGAGTGATGACCAGAAAGCAATTTCATCAACTCGTTGCAATAAAGTTAAATTTTATGGGGGAATAGTTATCAAGTCCCTTTTATGAGCAATGGACTTTTGGTTTCGGAATAGCTATCAATCGCACAAAAATGTTTGCAATAGAGGTAAAACCATTGAGACAGTTTGGTATTCACAACATGAATTTAACCTGGACAAAATCAGGTTATACTCGAAACCATGAGCAGTGTATGGCTCATTCACAACACACTAAATCTGGATCAATTGCACATTCGAGTGACAATTTTGTTGTAGGAAATCTGCAAGGACCTCAGTCGTCAGTACATAAAACAAATTAGGCATTTCCTTATAAGTATTGAGAAACGAGGGAGGTAGATTTTTTCAATGTGGCCAATTCTATGACCCTATTCTTCCTATGCATAGATGTTCAAAATGGAAGTTTAATGGTTCTAACTCTAGGAAAAGATTATTTAAATGAAAGTAAGGGGGATCAAGAGTCACAACGAGAACGCCAGAATGTTATCACTTTTATCTATCATTTTTCTTATTAAATGGGATTTTATTAATAAGCAAGGAGAGGACACTATAGATAAAGTGTAAATAAAAAGCGGGTGACGAGGTATGAATCATTCTCTAATTCTCTTTAAGTCTAAGTGCGTATTTGGATGGAAGTTGATAAAATTGATTTTGGTTAAAATTAATTTTTAAGTGATATAATTTATGTTTAAATGTTTTTATTATAAAATTAATTCATAAGTAAAATTTATTACAAAATTTTGGATTCAACATAAAAAATATTTAAAGTTATTCCAAGTCACAACCAATTTTTAATTTTTTTTTAATGTGAAATCAAATATATAAAATATTATTTAAAATTAATTTGAGACTCAAAATTAATTCACTAGTGTGAAACCAAAGACTACTCACTCACACTGACTCGAACATTGAAGTCATTGTAGGTGACTCTACCCCTACCAAAATACAGAGACAACCCAAATTCCAGCAATTTTGATAGGTGGTAGCATATGTAAATTCAATTAATATAAAAATTACTTTTATAAATTATAAAATATAAATTTAATAGTCGTGTAAGATATTTATAATTAAATTTCACAAAGTATATTTTTTATAAAAAATAATAATTTTTTTCACAAAGTTATATTTAGATTGATATAAAATAAATAAAGTAAAATAATGTTACCTATTAGTATTGTTGTTTATATGATTTAGAATAAAATGAAATATAAAAGAATTTGTTTCTTCTCATGCTACAGATTTTTTTTCCATTTTCACACTATATAATACTTTTATTTTTTAATTTAAAGACATAAAATGGATTCAATTTATTATTTATGAATTTCCTTGTTATTTCTACACTTTCTAAATAATATTTTTTTTTTCATGTTATGATATAACATTTATATAATAATACGATAATTTTATTATATGCTGCCTCATTTTACTTCAACCATATCTTATCTTTTATCTTATCTTACTCTATTTCACCACTAGTTGGATATTCGATAAGAAAACAGAACCAGCAACAAACAACAGTATCAATTGAATAGAAAAGCAGGCAGAGGAAAAGTACAACTCAAAACAGGTTCACGCATGAAAGTCCAATTCAGTTCACAAAGCCGTGATATTTGCCCATTGAAAATACATGAGATGGCTATTTGGGTTGGACTTGTTAGCCCTCATAAATTTTTAATCTTTCAACTTGTTTAGTCTTCATTATTTTTTTATTCTTTTGAAATAGTGTCTGATATCATTAACAAAATAGTTAATCTTCTAACTCAAGTAAAAATGAAATAAATTTATATTCTTGAATTAGTCTTGGTTTGGTTGTGAGGAAAGAAGTACTATTTATGAAGAAATTTTCAAAAAATAATGTGGGTCTTGTATATTTTTAATCTCTACTTTAATTCAAATATTTTTTTTTTAATTTTCTTTTTTTCTTCTTCTCCACTATCAAACATAAGAGAAACATAAATGATGTACTAGAAGTATAAATTTTTTGCATCATTATTAAATCACAAATTATCATTATTAATATGATAAATTTATTGATTTTATAATTACTTAAAAAGTTATATTAATTATAATTTTTGATTATTTAATAACATAAATCTGTTTTTATACTGACAATTCATTAAACTCAATTGTAAATACTCTTTTTCGGGGTAAATAAATACAAAACTGAGTGAGCATTAGCAATCAAATCCTTTTAAATATATATATATATATATATATATATATATATATATATATATATATATATATATATATATATATATATATATATAATCACTTGAAAGGGACTCATATTTTAAAAAATTAAAACGACTTCTGCGGCCAGTCATGAAGCCCAATGGTGAAAAACAAAAGCTGCAAAAGGTAACGGCAACAAAAGTAAATATCAAAGAAGATAAAAAAAATGATTATAGTATGAAAATTTAAATAATTTTATATTATCTTTTAATCACAGGATAAAATTATTAACTTTTATAATAATTATTTTAAAAGTTATATTAATAATAATATATATTTAAATAATAATATAAAATTATTTTATACAATTAATATATGATTATCAAACATTAAATAATGTAAAATAAATAATTAAAGATGAAGAAAAATCATACTCACCACATGAAACATGACGGTGTGTGATAAGGAGAAGAAATATTCTTTTTTTTTTACAATGGTAGTAACAAAGTTAAAGTAGGATTTTGTCCCGACTTTCCAGACCTTTACTAGGTTATATTATGTAGTAATATATAATTTATTGTAATTGAATTGAATGATGATGCGAAAAAAATTCATTGACAAAGCATGTATCGGTTTCTTTACTCTACCTATATTTCTTTTTAAAGAAAAATTATTAGAAGGTCGACCAATTTTTAATAGTTTTTTAATTGATAAGATAGAACTAATAAAATTTTGATTTGACTTTCCGCTCAAAAAAAGAAGATTTTTTTTATTATATTAATTCCTCCTCTATAATATGTAATATTGTTCTAGTACACCAAAAAAAATGTAATACAACAAAAAACCCCCATTAAGTATTAAATGTCGACAATAATTTCAATAAAATTGTTGAGAGATTAAAAATGTGTTTGATTTTTCGTTTAAAGAGCATCAAGTTCATTTTAGTGACATATTTATTTACTCTAAAAAATATTAAGAAATTTAGTTTTGTAAAAAAAAAACTTAAATTGATTTCATAAATTTAATTTGCAAATTTAAATTTATAAGAGATATGATACATGCATAATAATTTTTAGAACATTACTTTATGTGTTTTTTTTGTCTGTATCATAATATTTATTATATTTTAAAATTTTCTCTCTCTTCTCATTTTTTCAATCTGTTTGTTGTAAGATTTATTTGTACAAATTATTATACCATTATAATTTCTCAATTTATAATACTTTAATCCAAACATGCAATTAATAGGTATGTTATATTCACTTATGTATTATTTATTCTAATTGACACATGATATTCTTATTCTTAGTTTTTATTTGTTGTATATAATGTGTAAAAAACACACCATAGATAATTTTTCCAACATTTTTCTTATATTTTCATCATTATCTTTATAAATATGAAAAGATTCATAATTTGTTTTTGTAAAAGTTGTAATAGGTTTTGCATTTCCACAAAATTAAAATGGATTAATTTTTGGTCCAAAATAAGGTTGAAATATCTAAATCTACATGTTTTTTTTATATCGATTGTATATATAATTAATAAAAAAAATTACATTTTATGTTAATAATATGCATCACAATGTAAAAAACATAGTAAGTTTAAATTTATTAAAAATTATGTTTGAATAAAAAATATAAACACATTTCAATTTTGTGAAGTATTAAAAATTTTATAAAAATAAATTTCAAATATTTTCGTATTTAGTTGAGTGAAAAATATATTTTAACCCTCTTGTAACAATGGTTATATAATAATTTACATAATTTTTTTTTATGGTAAAACAAAGTGATTTGTGACTCTGCGGTGGGGATGATGATGAGGCTAAGCTTGGTGTATTTTTGGTATTATAAACATAAACATGGGATGGGACAGAGGGTGTTGCTGTTGTGGACACAGACAAACACTTGGGTCTTTCTTCAACTCCACACCCCTAATCCAACACCAGCACCCATCCCTTCTTCATTCTCACCTTCTGCAATTCCCACAACCTAAAAACAAAAAGATCTTCTCTTTTTCATTTTTCGGGAACACCCTTTTATTTATTTTTTCTTTTCTTCTTCTTGTTGTTGGGTGATTGTTGTTGTTATCATTTGATCTGAAGGTTGAATTTTGAGAGGGTTATTGATATGATTTATCTTTTGGACTCTTCTGTTACCAGCCTTCATTGGTGCGTTTTTTTTTTTTGAGTTTTTCTCTTTTTTGCTATCTTGATCATCTTGAATCTTCTTGGACTTGCTTTGATTTTTCTCTGAGTTTTCTTGGTTTTTGTTCTTCTGGGGTTTATGGGGTATCACAAAACTGCTTCTTTGTTTTTTTTTTTAAAAAAAATTTCTGGGGTTTTCGGTTTTTTCAGGTTCTGCTTTAGAACAGCTTAAATGAAATAATTTAATTTTTTGAAATAAAATAAAATAACACGTTGTTATTTTCTTTTAATCAACGTTTTTCTTTTTTTCTCTTCATGTTGATTGTTTCTGAAGAAACATTCTGTATATGGGCATTGATTACTCTAACTGCAGTTTGAAAATTGGTTCAGATGCATGGTTTATTCAACTTTTATTCTTTATTTTTTTTCTTTGAGGTATTTTCAACTTTATTACCTCTCATTTCCTTTTCCACCCTATTGTTGATTGATCAAAATTCAGTACCATCCTCTCCCAAGGATTAACATATGAAGTTAGCTTTTTTTTTTTTTTTCCCAAAGAAGAAATGTACGAATCTTTTAAGTGAAAATATCCATATCAAATGTAATTAAGTGAAGTGGGAGCTTGAGAGAATTGTGAGCTATGTAAATGGGCTTTTATGTGCTTCTTCTTGTGGCTTTGTGAACCCTGGGTTTTCATGTATTTATTCAAAATGTTGTTACAGGCACTGATTTTGCTACCTACCATGAATTGTTTGGGATTCATCTGCTGCCAGTATGGAGGTCGAGAGATCTGTTCTTGTTGCAGTTCTTGGATGTATATCATCATGTCCTGGACTTTCTCTGTGTGCCCTGCAAAGGAAATGATGATTGCAATGTCTCAAATGCAGATGCCGCTGATGGATACATGACAGTTGGAACTTGGAAATTCTTATAGGTTTAGAATTAGTTGATCAGGATTGATAACATTTCAAATTTTCAATTGTAATTGTAGTTGCTGATAGGTAGATTGAATGGTCTGAATAGTGTAAAACTGGTAAGGGTTGGAGGCTAGGGTTGCAGTTGTTAGTTGATGGCTGTGTGTCTTAGCATTATCATCTGGTAAGGAAAAATAGTGAAATGAACATTTAAGACCTTGCCGAGGGACCACATTGGTAATTTCAAGCTAGTTTTTCATCTCCTTAGGTTGATCAAGATCCACATTGCTGAATTGAATATTAGTGATGGGCTTGCCACAGATTCCCCCAAATGAAACTGCTGAAAAAGTTGCACTTGTGGGTGCAGCTTTAACTAGCTCACCGCAGTTTTCTGATGCAAGTCCCTCTGCCATAGGCAGCATGAACAGTGTAAACACTGGTGGGTTGGCCGGGTGTACTCTGGGATCTTCGTTTGATGATTTCCCGAAGAATGCCTCCTTAGAAATTTCAAATGTTTCTGACAGTACATTTTATAGAGGAGCCATGGAAGTCACTTCCAATGTCCACAGTTTGAAGATTGGTTCAGCAGATAGAAGTACTCCTTTTGCTCCAAAAAGTGGACGGAATGTTCATATTCCTGCTTCAAGGGTTGTTGGTTTTGAATCGGGCCGAACTAATACTTCAACTGATGGTTTGACTGATGTTTCAGCTGTAAATCTTCATTCTTCTGTTTTTACTAATTTCCCTGCCAATGACACTGAATCTGCCAGTTCATTAGTCAGGAAGCGACTTTTATCTCCACTGAGCAGTATGCTCTCCCCAAGTCATTTCAAAGGTGATCCTCTTGACATTGGCTGCAGAAGTAATGAGACCGAATCCCTTGTTAAGAATGATAACTTTAGAAATTCCATCGCACAGGATAATAAGAAGGCAAATATTGGAAGTAAAAGCAGTTATACAGTGTCTTCTTGGTCCTTGACAAGTTGCTTGGAACAAAGAACCGTGCCACACAGTACTGAATCCTTTTTTCAAAGTGATGGTCCTTTGAAGGAAAATAGAGGACTTCTGTCTCAGGGTAGTTTACCCACTGCTGGAATTGATCATTTTAGTGAATTGAGTCAGGTTAGGCCTCAAAGTGGCATAATATCCATATCTCCTAAAACTGTGAGCTCTCCTCTGTCCTTGTCACCTCTTGGTCGTAAATTCTCTGAAAGAATAAAAACTGCTGGAGGATGTAGGAATGTTGTTGAAGAGATAAATAATTGGAATATAACTTCAAGGAGTATAGAACAATCACTTGATAATTCCAATTCACGCCTCATGTCAAATTGTAAGGATGACAATTCCAGAGTTGCACGCAAATCTTTTGATGAAGTTGAATTCTTATGCAAAGATTTCTGTCCATCTTCTCTGGATGATATTGCCGAGATGAGTTGGCCACTATGTCAAGAATCAGCTCCCACTTCTCACTCCATGAGATTCACTAGAAGTTTGAGTGGGCTTTCGGTCAGGAGGTCTTTAGTTGGTTCATTTGAGGAGTCTCTTTTATCTGGCCGGTTCTTATCTGGAAACAATAGCAAGGTCTGGATATATGCTATTTATCATACTGTTAATTGATCTTGTTCATGATTCTAAACTTCAGTGCACTGAAAACTTTTAGACAACTAACCTGTGGTTGTTTGTTGCTATTCTTATTATATGTAGAAAATCGATGGTTTTCTTGCTGTGCTAAGCATTACTGGTGGGAACTTTTCTCCTAAATCTCAGAAGCTTCCATTCTCTGTTACTAGCGTGGATGGAGATTGCTATCTACTGTATTATGCATCAATAGATCTTGCTGGAAATTCCTCTTCAAACAAGTTAAGAGGCCAATTGCTGAAACGAGGGTTTGGAAAAGATGATTCCCAAATTGTAAAAAGCCGTCTGCGTATACCAATGAAGGGACGGATTCAACTGGTATTGATATACTTGTTTCACTGTTATAAGTTTTAACCCTTGTATCTGAGTGCCTTCAGATGAATCTGTTAGAGCCTTCATTTCATATCTGCAGGAGAAGTGTGGTATCCTTAGCATTAAGGACAAATGTACTGTTAATAAATAACAAATTGTGTGTCAATAGGGGGGGGGGGGGCGGGGTACACAGCCTACAGACCAGTTCACATGGCCCACAAGGCTGCACAGGCTCAGGTCAGCAAAATCTTATTCCATTTAGTTGTGAGCATGCAGATTAGTCCGCGTAACACATGGGTAAAATGGAACCATTTTAAATGTAAAAGAAAAATCATTTTGGTTTGTTGACTAATCCATGGTGCAAATTGTTTATTAACTTTTTTTTAAAAGCATTTTGAGAATAAAAAGGATTAGCAGTTTGCAGACCGGTCTTAGGCCAGTTTGTTAAACTGTGGGCTTGTATGGCTGGTTAAATGTAGTTCCATTTAAATGTGGGCTTGTGCAGGTTAGTCATTTAAATGCGGGCTTATGTAGGTTGGTGTGAACTGGGCTATAAGCTAGTCCCCACTTATTTGTACCAACAATTGTATGTTTGCTATTGAAATATATCTTTTGGGGCAAAAATATTTTGATTTGTGGTGCCAAGAGAATGGACCTTTCATCAGTTCAGTTGCTGAGAATTTACTGCATATCTTCCAAGTGGGTGAGAATGTTTTGGGTGGAAGAAAAAGGAAAGGATTGATGTATTTGGACTGGGCTTCAGTACATACTCATCAATGCTTTGCCTTCTTTACTCTCCAAATCTCTTCTACCAAGCATATAAGCTGTGCTATGCTTATAAGTATTCTTGTTCTTCTCATTTGTAATATTGTTTACATTTTTAATTTGAGTTTCTGCTCTCAAGATATTTGTGCAGATTAGCATGTTTTGTGTCCAAACTCCTTACATTTGATTTCACTCTGCAGGTGCTAAGCAATCCAGAAAAGACTCCTCTTCACACTTTCTTTTGCAACTATGATTTGAGTGACATGCCGTTTGGTACCAAAGTAAGATTTGTCCGTCTGGCTGAATATATGACTGACTTGATCTGGACATTTTTGTTCCTAATGGCATAATTGTTCTGACAAGGCTAAATTTAACTTTGGACTTCATTGAAATCAGACTGTTGTCACCAGATGAGAGGCGTGTAGAGGTTGTAACCCAAAGAAACGCCTTAAATATTGCTAGGCAGGGTTGGCTTGGCCATAATTAAAAAGAAAAATAAAACTAGAAACCGATAATAAGATTTAATTGTAAATCAACCATCGGACACATTACAAAATATTAGCATCAATGAAATACTCAAATGAAGTGTTAAAAGACAGGAGAGCTAACACTCTAATGGAAACTGTATCTTAAAAAGCAAAGTACTACCAAGACATGAATAACATAAGTAATAAGACTTTTCTCACTAAAATGAAATAAAAATAAGAGACTGGAAATGGTAAGGACTAAGGAGTGCTCAGCTACCAGTTCCTTTGGTGGCAGGAGGGTGGATGCCAAGCTTCATTTCCTCTAATAGAAATTTTTTGGTGTGAGTTTGATTTACAGAAATCACATTCAATCCATTTGCTGTAGGAATTTTCACACGGTCTTTTGCTTAGTATTAGTCAGGTCTTGCCTCTCATACTGTCTAAAGCCATCCACATTTAGTTAATAATAGGCAATATATTAATGGCAAAATATTCATTCTCTTATTGTTTATTAATCTTAGAAACAGAAATATGCCAAGATTGTAAGATCAAAATTTGGTTTTCTATGGCTTTTCTAGTAACTGTTATTGGATCTAGTAATAGGGGGTACTGAATCAAAGCTTGTAAGTTGAAACTTAGGGGTACAATGTGCTTGTCCTGCCACATCTGGAGGTTCTGGTTTTGAGTGCATTTGTGGGTTTGATGGTCATGTTCTGTGAGTGCTACATAAATGTAGGAATTTGTTAATTATTTATTGGATATGAGGATAATTTAAAATGGGAGGTTCAGGGACAATGAAGACTCAAGTTCTCGTTGTTGGCCGGGGCCCCATATTGATACTTGTGTGTGGTTCATAAATGGCTTCTTTTTTAAGTAGATACTTATGTCTAGTGTTTCGAAATATTATCGAACTAAATCAATATAAATCACATTAGATTTCTTTTATGTATAAATGCTATTTTTTTTCCCTCCAAATGATAATAAATGCAATCAGTTTTATCCTTTTTTGGTAGCAATTTGATGGCTTAAAATTGACACTGAAGGACTGATTTGATATATTTATAAATGGAGGGCCAACCTGGTTACTCATATCTTTGGAGGACCAATATTAACATTTACTCTTTCTTTCAATTATGTCGTGTAAAATGAAAAATGCTTCAGATTTGTTAATTTCTAATCATAAGGCTTGCTTGGATTAACAAATGGGATTGGATGGAGTTTAATGGAATTGAAGGATACTACACTATGATGGAATACAACCTAATTGAATGTCTTTCATTCTATTTCATCCAATATCCTCCTTCCCTTCAATTCGGTGGTATGGGATGGAACCAATATTTTCATTCCATCATGCAAATATCCAAATAATGACTTGGTAAAGTTATTCCACTCACTATTAGATATTCAAACACAGCTCAAGGGACCTATTTAGTTTGAGAGAATGTTTTTTTGTTTTCCTTTCCTGTTTTTACAGATTTTCAGTATTGTTTTCACTTAGCCCAGACGTTTGTCACAATAAAAATGAAAGCTTATAATAAGACCATCAACGATGTCATCAATACTTTTTGTATAGCCTATGATGGTATTTACATTTAACACCAAAACAATAGTGTAGTCATCTATCTCCTTTTCCACTGATAAACTTGCATTGTATTTCCAAATTTATGAGTTCTGAGTTATGTTTTAAAATTGTGTTATATACTTATTCTATCAATTTCTGATTTTTGGTTATATATCCACACAGACATTCTTGCGCCAGAAAGTCACTCTTGAATCGACTGGCTCTACTTCCCCTCAGTTGAAACAGAGATCAACAGGTTTAAACAGTGGTGACAAAGGGATTCCATCAATGCAAAAGAATCATGACATCTCATGTGATGGAGAAGTAATGCATACAGATGCAACTAATGTTGTTAATAAAACAAAATCTACAAATCAGGGAAATGGAAAGGGTTCTAGCTTGTTGAATTTAATAAACAAAGAGGATTCTTCGAAGCAATCTTTGAAAACAAAAATGCTGGGAGTCCCTTCCTCGGTGAAGCTTGATTATGAATGTATTACTGAAAAATGTGAGAGGAATGAAAGAAAAGAGTGTTGGGATAAAACATGTGATGAATCAGGGAAACCACTAAATTCGTGTTCAAAGGTGAAGGACAATTCTAGTAGTGGTGGTCCTCTTCGTTATGCTCTCCACCTACGCTTTATTTGCCCTTTTCCAAAGAAGACCAACAGATCAACTCAAAAAAGCAAAAATAATTCTCTTCAAGAAAATTCTGGATTGGACATGGAAGGGGAACGAAGATTCTACTTATGTAATGATTTGAGGGTTGTGTTCCCTCAACGTCATTCAGATGCCGATGAGGGCAAGGTATGTGCCTATGTTCTGGTTTTGTTGCTTTATTGCTTATTTCTTCAGTGTGATACTAAATCTGCCTAAAGCAATATAGCTTCAGACTGCATATGTTGAAAATTTTTCAATTTACTTTTTCTGGTTCATTTTTATTATACTTATTTTGGTTCATTGTTATCTTTAAATTTAGTAACATGTTCTCCATGACAGTAATTAAGAGTATGATCCTTTCCATCCTTGTATTTCTTTGGTGCTATGTTTGATTCTCACACTTGACACTTAGAAATTACAACAAGAGTTGTTAAGCTTTATAAATGGTTTATAATTTAAAAAGGGCTAATAAGGAGGGTCACAAGTCATTTATGTAAGCTCAACTTATCAAAATAAGCTTATTGCTTGTGACATAAGCTCTTATTGAATGGATGTTCAATTAAGTTATTTGCCTAAATGTGCCCCAAAGCAGAAACCAGTATAGTGCATTAAAGCCTTCAGTTAATTCTTTTGCTGATCAACGATAACCATTCTTGTTTACTTATGTGATTGGTCATGTTGCTTTTCTTCTCGGATGCATATAAATGTGAATCCTTTTCTCACGATGTTGAATCCATGATGGTAAATTCATTAAAAATGTCTAATCATTTCACTTTTATCTATAAGGCTCAACAGAATGTTATTACATGTTGGCTCTGCCTCCTGCAGGTGCAGGCAGAATAAGATTGATGTCTTGGTTTGTGTGTATTGTGCAATTTGGAATCTATTTGTATGCATTTTCTTGGTCTTCCTAGTCTCTGACAAGGTCTGTTCTGTTGTGGTTTGTTTGGCAGTTGAATGTGGAATACCATTTCCCTGAAGATCCAAGATACTTTGACATCAACTGAAAATTCTAGTTTTCCTCCTAAAAAAAAAGCATGCTGCTTTTGCTGACCCTCTTGTACATAATCACAAGTTTGTCTTCACGAGTCATGTCCTCTGGAAAAATAGCACTAACCCTTTCCTCATGTAAATACTTAAACAATTTCAATAATTTAATGGGTTACTATTTTCAATTGCTGACTTAATTATGCAATTACCATAAAAAGTGGATGTTGAAATGCACGGTGGAACTTGATTGTCCCACCCTAATTATTTTCCAGACCCAAAGCAACATTTTAAGGACATGTGGTAACTATAAAAATTGAGTCTAAACGAAAGAAAATTGGTAAGATGAGAAGAAGTTGCTTTGGTACCTACAATTTTTTTTGTTTATGTGAAGGAATCAAAGATAGTCAAAAGATTTATAATAATTCATTCATCTTGTTTAACCAACTCAATTAAATCTCCTTTATCTTTGGTACCTACATTATTCCTAAGTTACTGATATTTTGCTTGATGAATTGATCTAGAGTAAGTCATGGATTTGATTTCTTTAAATATAAGGTGTACTTTAAGAGTTAAAATATAGGTTCAATTATTCGGTCTTGTAGTTACAAAATTTTTCTTTTTTAGTTCTTATATTTAAGAATAATTTCTTTTAGTTTCTATAGATAGTATTTTTGATGCTTTTATTTCTCACAACAGGGATCAAATTAGTAACTTAATTTTAAAATATAATTATATTTATTGATTGAGAAATTAATAGAATAGTTTAAAATTTTAATAGTTAAACATATGTATTATGGGTCCTTTTTTTGTGTACAAATATGGTAAGGAGGATCAAATCCATGTGTTCGTGAATCTATCTCAAGCTCTCACCACAAATTGACCTATGGATTGCATTATAGTCCTTCAAACTCATGTTGAAAGCTTAAAACGTTATCACTTTTAAAATTATTGATGTTAGGTTGCTTCTAACCAAACTTAATGTTTACTCTTGAAAGCATGTTACACTAAAAGCATACAAAATGTATTTTTTTGTTGTGTGAAAATTTACACTTAATTATATTACAAATTTGCTCTTACGATAAAAGTACTCACATATATAAAATTACCTAAAATTTATTTTTAACTAAATCAATTTTCCGAATTTAACTAAAATTACCTAAAATTTTCAGTTTGTAAATACTCAACTATTATTTATTTTTCAATGAATACTTGTGTTTGCACATTTTTATTGTCTAAAAGGCACTTTTAATTTCATAGGAACAAAATTTGTTTTTAACAATGAGAAAAAGGATGATACACTAACCATGTAAACAAATTTATACCATCATCTAATTACAACTCACTATGTATGGTAAGATTGTTGATTTTTACGATAATTATTTAAAAAATCATATCAACGATGATTTATAATTAAATAACGATATAAAAATATTTCATACCATTAAGACATGACCATTAAACTAAGAAAAAATATATTGTTAATATTTCTCTTTTAGTTTACACTTAATAAAGTTTAACTTACACTATATTAAATATCCATAATTTTTTATATGATAAAATTTGCTCTACAAATGAGTATTGTTTTCTCATATCCTTCATCAAATTTTGACATAATAAGATGGTGCGTAAATTTTATGTCTATTTTTTTTCTTCTTGATAAGCATTAATGGGTGATACCTATTTAATATTTATCAGGGGATATATAATGTAGTAATTGTCATGTGTATGAATAATCCTTTTCTGTATTGAGTAGTTTAAGCGAAGATTATTCTTACACCTTTCACATTTTAATGGTTTTGACAGTGGGTCAACTATATATATGCAATACATGTTAAATATTTAGTTTGCTAAATAGTTGTTTATAATGTTTAGGATTTTGAGGGTGTAATGACAAAGCACTTTGAAACTGCCATGAGCAACCAAACTTAGTTGCAAACCATGCCCATGCTGTTTGGAGAACTTAATCTAGTTTAGCATATTGAGTATTCCTCAAATGAACACAATTTACTGAACACCCGCAAATAACACAACTTGTTCTTCTCTTTCCATTTTCTTTCCCAAGTTGAGCTTGATTTTTTTTTTCTTTCTTTTTATTTAATAAAAGAACTTGATTTTGTTCTTATCCGCACCTCCATGACATGGAATTCCTTGGTCACTGTCACTAGCAATGTAAAGGTAGGTGGTGGTATCAATATCTTATAGTATTAACATTATTTGCGCATGGGTTATATCAAGCGATGCAATTCTCGCTTTTGTACCAAAATCGTACATTTTTGTTAATTACCAAAATGTATAGATTTTAAAAAATTACATAAATAGGTAAATCGTCTTTTGAAAGATAATTTCAAGATGACGAAATCATGCTTCTAAAGATGATTTCACTTTTTCCTTTTTTTTTAAATAGTTGTAATTAAAAAATTACCACAAATTAATTTTTTAATCGCCACTGTTTTTCTTTTTTTTATCAAGCAAAACAATTTGTGGTGGTGTTTTAACCGCCACAATTTTTTTTATAAAAAATAGAAGGTGAAGAAGTGAAATTATTTTTGTAAGCACAATTTATTCATGTTGAAATCGTCTTTAGAGATATAATTTACCCATTTTTATAACTTTTTTTAAATCTACCCATTTTGGTAATTTATGGGGGAAAAAATAGCACCATTTGGTATAAAAGCCGCAACTCTCAACAAGTTTATTATTAATGAATCCATGCCCAACAGAAGCTACAAAGTTATAAAGATGCTAATTTTTTCACTGACATCCTAAATAAAATATTTTTAATTATTATTCATTGCATAAATACATCTAAACAATATTATTCATTTTAAAAAGGTAAGAGATTTAAATGTTAAATGAAAATATGTTTTTTTACATACATTGTGGAGGAAAATTTTCAAGATAATATTTTCACTATACATTGTGAATCTATTAAAATTTAATTTATTAAATATAGTGTTATTGGAAAATAGTTTAAAATTATTTATTCGGTAACATCATAAAAAAATGTATTCTAAACTCTCTATGTATTTCATAAGTACACCTCAACAGTAAAAAATCTTAGATTCTTAATATTAAAAGTAAAGTTCATATATATAAAGTCATAATACACTTCCATTACAATTAGACACCATTAGATAAATAATATAATTACAATAATTAAGATACATTGTTTTATTGAAAATTTCTATATTTTGTGCATAAAATGATTTCAAACACATGTATTTTATATTTTTTACATTTTATGGAAAAATATATAAATTAATAAATTTAATTAAACATAATAAATGAACCTTAATAATATTTTTCATTTTTACACTATAGGAGAATTAAGTTTTTATATGGAAATAAATTTCTTTTACATACATTGAGGATGATCTTTTTTTAAAACAATGCGACATTTTCACTATTTGACAAGGTATCTTGATAGACATAACCTTTATACTAATCTTTGAGTTATTGGTAATGGACTAATGGTTAAGTATGATCATTTGCTCACTCTGGTAAACTCCTGTTACATTCCACACAAATATCTTGGTTTCCTTATCATTGCTTCTTTCTTATCTCCCTTACAAATTATAAAAAAATAATGATAAATGAATAAATAATAACTGTTCTCTTAACTAAAAGCTTGAGAGCATAAACGAGACTTTACAAGAAAATTGCGAAAAAATTGTCCTATTTTTTTTCTATTTGGTATAAACAAAGCTATCCTATTTTAATTGTAAAATTAATTATATAATTACTTACTTTTGCAAAAGAAACAATTAAGTAACGACATATATTTCTTAATTAAATAATTTTTCCGTATAAAAAATTGAATATAGTTCTTAGTTAAATAAAATATAAACTAATTTTATTCATTATATCTAATTTCGTACTGTTACTTTTTTTTTAAGGAATTTCGTATTATTACTCATCGAAAGTATATCACAACAGACATGCCAAATGTACACAATAATTAATGCATGGATAACCTACATCACAACTATGTCTACTATTTTGTTTTAATTTTTGATCGTTTAGATTTTCTGTTACTCCCTTTCAAAAAAAGATTTTCTGTTACTCAATGTAATTGCTTCAACAACAAAAAAATCCTCATTACTTAATAGATCATATTATGTCATTACTAATTGCAATTAAAATTATATATGCTATTTATCAATATACGTTTTTTTATTATGCATATAGCATTATGGTAAATTCATCTTAAATAAAAGCTTGAGACTTGAGAGCATAAACGAGAATTTGCAAGAAAATTGCAAAAAAAGTTTTATCCTATTTTAATTAATGACATATAATGTTTATTGAATAATAAAAACTAGAATATAGTACTTATTAGTTAAATAAAATTTAAAACAAATTCATTTATTATATCTAGTTCTGTAATTACTTATCCAAAGTACATCACCACAAATGTACACAGTAATTAATGCATGAAATAACCCATATCTACGCGTCTTATCTGTCCTCTCTCCTAGTTAAAAGAAAACGTGACAGCCAAATTTTCATATGACAAAAAAAGAAAAAAAAGTTCATGATGCCGTTATTTTGTACATCATTACCACGCGATTTCACACCAATAGAGAGAGAAGGTTATATAGAGGGTGCAATTTGGAGGTTTAACTTCATAGAACAAACCCATTAGGGAAAGCGAGTGAAAATGAAGCCAGACCCATACATGACATATGAGCCATCTTTGCAGAGAGTGTGGAATCAAACAAATAAAACAAAACCCACTTTGGCTTGGGACTCACAACTCTTTAATTAAAACCAAGACTCTGAACAAAGAGTGAAGAGTGTGTGATTGAATATTTATTTACTGTCACTCTGCCTGCACCACACCTCACCATAAACCTCAATCACTTTGATCATCTAATCAAATGTCACCTCTCCTTGACTACCCTTCCCCCATACATTAAACAATATTCCTTTCCTATATGCTACCACTCTATTCAAACTTGCATACATTAGATATTAGATATATATAGATATTAGGATCTTATTAATCATTGTTCTAAAAAATTAAAAAGATGCAATAAAAATATTTAGTGTGAAAATTATATAAGAATGTAAAAAAATTGAAGCAATATTTTGTTCCAATTAATTAATTCCCTTGGTTGCATTGGTGAATTTGCACTAGGAGGCTAGTAATATGTGATGTTATTGGGTTTGGTCCAATTAGTTTCTCTCTGATGCGTGACCCCTAGGGAGGGAGAGAGCAAGGTACCTCAAGGTCTAACCGTATTGGTGTGGTGTCGAATAATGAGAGGGTGGCATGTTGAGAGTGTGCTGTGTCAGAAATCAGACGCAAACACTATCATCCTAATTCCCTTAAGTGCACTCTCTCCACTACACTTTCTTGTCCTTTTTCTCCACATCACTCACGTCACGTCCTTTGATTCCTCTTACCATATTACTACTATATCTCATTCCCACACTACCCTTCTCTCGCCTCTTCATATTTCTTCGACCTCAAATCAAATATCAACAATAATACACAAAACTCACTGTTAAGTTAAGTGTTAACTTTTCAAGTAGCTGAGATACATATAGCACCGGTGTTCATATCAATTATAAACTAAAGACAAATTAAGTTCAAACTATTTAAATAATAATGAGTGAACCAAAAAAGATGAATGAACTAAGTGACTACTTGCTATATTAATTAAGTCACTTTTGTTGGCACACCTTGTGCTGACTCCGGTAACAAAATATTAGTTTGGTTTATAAAAACAAGCTAATTAATTATGTGACTTGAGCTATAATATATATGTGCCATAGTTTGTAAAGTCTTTTTTTTTTCCTTTGTCCAACAATGTTCGTGTCATTTATAAACTTAAAGACAAATTAAGTTGAATCCATTTAAATAACAAGTTAACTAATCGACGTAAGCTAAGCTATATTATGTTCCATGGTTTAAATAATGAGTTAACAAATTAAGTTGAACGCATTTGTTAAAACAGTCATTTTTTTTTTGTGAACATTGTTTTGAATTTGTTTTTCGTCTCAAAAGCAGGTATCAATATCGGAATATGCGCCATTTCCCTCGTTGTATATATTGCTCGGTTAATTTACTACCATACATATATTGTACATACAACATTCTTACCCAAGAAAAAAATAGTAGTAGGGGAAAAAAGAAAAATCTTTCCTTTATCTATATTTTTGCTCAATGTAATATATTCGATCATCTTTTCTATAAAAATGCATTGTGCACTATTGAGCACTATAATAACACGTAAATTTAGCAAGGTAGAACATGCTATAATAAACTTGATCATCATTTTCCACCTTGTTTTTCTTAACCGCAATTTAAATAATATTTTCAATTAAAGGTAAAATAAACTAGTAAACTACTATAATCAATTAAAACTTTACATAACTTTTAACTTATAAGATATTTTCTTATTTTTTCTCTCTCTTAAAAAGTACTACCTATTTATGAAAAAGAAAAGTATATAGATGAAATTGAGGTGAGTGATGGAGAGAAACATACATTAATTTGTCTGAACGATATTATCCATAAAGAGGGGTGGGGTGGGCAAATCGGTCATTATATATGATGTACAAACAAATCATATCCTTGAGAAGAGAAGAGAGCAATGTTGCTTCCAATTCACATACAAACCAAAACCTTAAAAGAAGAAGAAGAAGAAGAAGAATAAAGCCTTAACCCGTTAAGCCCTCTCTTCCTCTTCCATTATATAAACCCTTTCTCTCTGCCTACATTTTTCAGTGCTTAGTATTCTTCACTAATCAACACACAACATAGCAATAGCAAATGGCAGACCCAACAGCTATTTACGAGTTTTTCAAGCAGCAGCCCTCAAACGGTGGTGGAAAGAGAGCACCACCACCGTCCTCCGCCGGCGGCACCACACGCACCTTCCAATGCCACTTCTGCCACCGCAAGTTCTACACCTCCCAAGCCCTCGGCGGCCACCAGAACGCCCACAAGCTCGAGCGCGCCGCCGCGAGAAGATCCTCCGCCAACGCCAACCTCAACCTCAACGTCGTCCCCCCTGCTGCTACTAACGGGCCCATGCCCATGCTGGAGCCCACCGAGCTCTTTTTTCACCACCACCCTCCTTACTGGCTCGATGTGGAGCCCTTGCAGCACTTTCATCATCACCACACTACTGCACCTCTTTCTTCCTTCCACGCTGCTGCGTCTTCCGTTTCCGCACCTCAACAACAACAACTTCTTCTCTCCGCCGGACACAACAACGTCGTCGACGTCGCTGCTTCTTCCGACCACGTCAACCTCGACCTCACCCTCCGCTTGTGAACATTAACATATTATGCTTCTCTTCTCCATCTTTACGTTTAAGGTGGTTTACGTTAATGTCGTTACTCGTTACTCGTTACTTTCTTCTTTTTTTCTTACAAAACGTTTTAATTCCCTTGTTATGGGTTTCTGATAAGGAAGTGGAAGGGTCTTTTTTTTTTTTATTAGAGAGGGATTTATGATGTCGTTAAGTTTAGTAATTATTAAGTGGTAGCTATATTACTAGCTAGTTAGGATCAGTCCAAAATTTCAAGCTACTAATGTTTTTTAGTAGCTCTCACTTTTAATTAATTAATTAACTATTATCTTTTACTTACATTATTTTTCTGTTGTTTTTTTTTTTTTTTGTAATACTTGGTGCCATATTTTTTTGTTTTTGCTTATTTGCTGTTGATGGTTATTCTCTCTTTCTCTCTCTGTCTGGAATTAGTTACGCCGATTCATTAGCATGTTTTTATTTGAATTGGAATCTTCAAATGGTGACGGTAGTAGTACTATTTGAAAATGACCTTAAAAAAAGTACTATTTGAAAATGTGTGAAAAAAAATGAAAGCAATTTTTTTAGCTTCTTTGCTGTTGACGTTTATTTTTTTTCCCCTCTCTCTCTCTCTCTGAAATTAGATAAGCCGATTCATTTTCACTTACAGCATGATGTTATAAATGTGAAAAAATAAATAAAAACAAGTTTGCAATAAAATTCTTTCCATTTTTTTTTTGAAAGGCAACATGCTTTTCATTTGATTTGGAATCATAAAAATGGTGAAAGTACTATTTGAAGATATGTGTAAAAATAAATAAAAGCAATTTTATTTTCTCTCTCGGGAATTAATTAGCTACGCCGATTCACCTTTTTTTTATTAGAAAATATTTTTTTTCTTTCAGAAAATCAAATTTGCCGATTCACTTATACTACAGCATAAAGTTAATGTGCCAAAATAAAATTAAAAGGAAATTTGCATCGACATATATATAAAATGGTAAAAGTACTACAAAATGATGGAGAATGGGTACTATTCTAATTTCGTGAACCATCAATCTATTGAGTAATCACAACACATATTTTCTTTTGTTGGTGATTGATTTTTGAAGGGATGGAATCTAAGTTTAGGAGGAGAAGGAATATTGACGACTAGCTCAAATAATGAGTCCTCGTTTGTTGTGTTATGTTGTGCGTTAGTAACTCTTTATATGATTCTCTTTTCTCGTAATTTCCCTTTTGGCAAAAAAAAAATGGTCATAGGGGAGTGTTGTGTTTTGTTGATTAGCTGAAAGGGGAAGTGAAACCTTGGTGAAGAGGCCATTAATTGGTTTGAGATGAAGCAAAGTGGATTCCTACTCAAAAAAGAGAGTGTGATGAGACCTTGGTGTTTTCTTTCTGCAATTATTATGGCTAAAGGCCTTACGAGTGACCTTGTCAATGTAGTTCATTCTTGAAGCCAAATTATGAAGCTATTATATACCTAGATAACGATGTTCCGAAAAACATTTCTAAACGACACACTCTAGCTTTTCAATTTTCATGGGACTAAACTTTATTCGTAGCTCAACTTATTCCAACTTTTTGCTATATCAATCATGTCGGCCATCATTTATTATTATTATTGGAATTATTATGATGTTCATTAAAATTAAAAAATACACTATCAATGATCAATAATAATAATTATTATAAAGGTAAAAAAAAAACTCACTATACAGGTTAATTATAATTAAATGAAAATATAAAATTATTAAATTGTTAGTACTTATAGACTATTATTATTAGGGCAAGTATGTAATTTTTTTGCAATCTTTTACCTTTTAATAAAAAAAATACTTTAAGTTTGTTAATTAATGTCTTAGTTATTGGTTAACATTTGCAATATTATTATTATTATGAAAATCAAAGACGGTTAGTTTGTTTTAATTGAGTAACTATATATAGATATATAAACATAGTTTTCTTAAAAGAAAATATAATCTATCAAAAAGTTTAGATAGTAATGGTTCAGAACATGTTTTACGTAGTTGCGACAATATTGTTAAAAGTTTGTTTGTGGGATTTGATAAAAGAAAGAAGAGGATGGAGGGACTAAATTTTATATGGGTCACAAACGTTCTGTTTAGTGCTCAGGGGACATGGTTTTTGATTTTTTAATTAATACAGATTTTACTGTATAGACCGCAGATAAAATTGAGGCTTGGTTGTTTAGTACGAACATTTATAAGGAAATTAAGTTTGCAAATTTTGTCTTCACAAACAGTAAATGAAAAATTGATTTTCTAAACAAAAACAAATCAATTTTTTTACATAAGAAATTAATATTATTTCTCACCTATTTCTTTTAAATTAAATAATATATTATTTTGATTTTACACTATTTTTTCTTTTTCAAATGATCTCTTTTAATTATATTTTTATCTACTCTGTTTCTTTCATCTAAACCAAACATAATCTTAAGGTCTTCAAAACATTTTATGTTTTGCTTTATATTTATGTAAATGTTTTTTTATCAGTTACGTAAATGGGTTTGAGTAGCCCTTTAATGATTATCTGTATTGGCTGTCATTCAGAAGAAGAAAAAACCTGCATTGGCTGATAAAAAAAATATAACTAATTTTGTAATGCCCTCGTTTTCAAAATGGACAGTAATAAACTTCAAGATAATAAATCATTGGACAGTAATAAACTTACACAATTGGATTAATTTTAATAAAAGCCAACTAACATAGCTAGAGTATTGGCATTTGCCATGAAGAAACCCCGCTTAATTTGGTACAATATTTTAAAATAAATGAAATAACTAAATTGTAAGTACTATTAAAGATGGCATAATTTATAAAACTTCAAATGCAAGACACAATAAATTTCAATTGAAATATTTTCAAATAAAAAAATTGGTTTTTTTTTATAAGTTCTATTAGTTAGTGTTAGGAGTGAAGATTATGAGAGAATTAAAAAGGGACAAAAATAAGTGAAGAGTTGGATTGAAGAAAAATAATTGACTGAGTTAAAATTTCTAACAACCAATTTTATTACTTATCTAGTTATCTTAGAAAGCGTTTATTTCATAGAATCCAGAGGAAATCATGAGAATATGAAGAGAAAAATATATATTCTCATATCTGTTATAAGTTTTTAAAAAGTGTTTTAAGATATTATTAATTTATGGGAATGTTATAATTTTCTTTTTTTATACCATATTTTTTTACATTTATATTTCTATTAGGGGACGATGGGAAAATGATATTTTCATGGGAATATTGTCTAATAATAGGAACAATGTTACTGAGAATGTAATAAAATTATGTAAAATAAACTCCCCTTTAATTTTTTTTTGTTTATTAGATAAGATCATAAGAACGAATTTTTCGTCATAATTTTTCATAATTTATCAAACGTCTTATACTATATATTTAAATATCTAGTTAATCATGCACTCAAGTATAAGAGTACTGTCAAAGTAGATTATGTTTGATGGGCTAATAAATTATCCCAATATAGGTTACGTTAAATAAGAAAAAATTTATGCACTAATAATATAAAATAATTTTACAATATCATTCAATTATAAATAATAGATAAGTTTATTAATTTTTACTATAAATAATTTAAAAATTATATTAACAATGATTTATGATTTAAATAACAATATAAAACAATTTTATAAAACAATTTAAAAAATGCCAAATGTTGATTCTTTGGGTAGCTTTTCCGTGTCCACATTTTGTCACACCTTGTATTTAAGCCTGGTCACATTAATAACAGAGGAAAAAATGTTATACATTTTTAAAATAATTATCTTAAAATAATTCAAATGATAATTTATAATTTGACGACAGTGTAAAATTATTTTATATCGTCAATGCATAAACATTAAAATCTTAGTAATATTCTGTTTTTCCTTTTAAAAAAATAAAATTTAGGTTTAAAATCATTTTGTCCAAATCCTACTTAGTCCAAAAATTCATTATTAGTTTGATGTAGATCGACTCTTGGTGAGTTGGGAAAATTGAATTTGCTTGCTCGAGATTTGGAAAAAGAAAAAAATATGAATAAAATATAATTTTGTGGCATGATATATTTTTATGTGATGGAATTCTATATTTTTTTTTATATGACGAAGTCTTAGGTTATTTTGTATTGAGCTTTCTAAATATATATGAATATGCTGCGTATAAGATAATTATATTTAATGTATTAATTTAAAAGTACGATAATGCTATAATTAGTTATAAGCATTATAATAGAATAATGTACTAAAAAATAATTATTTTACATAAATATTATATGTATGTTTTTTTAGGAGAATATTATACGTATAATTAAAAAGTCAATATTATATATATTATTTTTGTTGTTAAAAACGGAGTTGTCAATTTGGGTTGATTAAGTTCATTCAAGTTGGCTGATGATAGACCATCATATTTTCCAATAAGGACAGAATAGGCCAATATTTAATTGCAGATTAGTAATTTTCTACTCTAGCCTATTCCTTTCTGAGCTACGGGGCCAAATATCTTAACAAGATAAATGGTATAATATTACTTTCCGAACATTAATTGTCATTCTATTGTTTTGCAGTAAAAAAAACATATATTGTCATATTTTCAGTTTTAAATTAATAAATTAAATATGGTAAATGGTTAATATATTCATAAACAATAATTATACATTTAGCATTGTCACTATGCAGTTTATATAACAATAAAAATAAAAAACCACGTCAAACAAGATACCTCCTCATCAACTTTGTATTTGAGACCTAAAGTAAGGAATCTTCACCAAGTGATCATGAAAAGACCAATGTGATATGATGATGTGTTATGGTACTACGTCCACAGATAATGGGAAAATGAAATGCAAAGATAGACATACATGCATTAAGTAAATAAGAGTGGCCTTTTAATAGAAAACTAAATAAGAGTCTTCGTCTTCTCTTACTTTTAGAGCCCTAGCTAACCTCTAACATCTGTACAAAATATGAAAAACTCACATTTTTTTAAATATTTAATTAGAACCAAGGTTAAAATCATATATTTTAGTCTCTATAAATGTCTAGATTCTCAATTTAGTCCCTGAAAAACTTATTAAATCGATGTCTTAACGTGCAAATTTTACAGGTTTAGTCCATATCATCATGACACCATACCTAACATCCCATGTACACCATGAACCACCTGTTGTTGTGTGTGCTTGTGCGCGTCACCTGTTTGTTTATCTGTTCTTTCACGCCCAAAAATAATATTTCTTTTTCTCAATATATATTTGTTTTTAATGTTTTAAGGATATTGATTAAAAAATAAATAAAAAGTATTAAAGTTACAATGAAATTAAATTATAAATTAAGTAAATAATGTGTACTATGTTAGTGTAAATGATTTTTATACCATTATTCAATTATAAATTATAATATAAATTAAGTTAATTTATTAAATTTTATAATAATTATATTATCTTATGAGTTATAAGGTTGATTGGGTAGTAAAAAAAGAAGAAATGATAGAAAAGGTCGTTATTGGATTCTCCCACCAACAATAAAAAGTTAATAATTAACGATTGTTGATAAAAAAATTATATTATCTCATATTTAATGTGATTTCTATTTGACTGATTATATATATATATATATATATATATATATATATATATATATATATATATATATATATATATATTCGAATTAAAACATAAGAAAATAAAACTGATTCACATAATTAAATAAATAAGTTAACATGATTTAATTTTGATAGTTTCAATGAAAAATCCCTTCATTTTTTAAAGTATTATTTACTTTTAATTGCAGAGGACAAAAAGAAAAGGATATTTGAGAGATCATATAATTAAATAGGGAAAAATTAATTAAAACTTTGTTTGTATTTTTTTTTTGTCTAAACCTTCCCGTTCATCATCGGGAGAAATGATTTTGATTAATCCGAAATTTGACCGGAAGAAAAGTAAAATTTAATTAAGAACTATTTCCGTCAAGAATCAAACTCGAGTAATATTAGAACGATTCAATCTTTAACTTCAACATATTAACTATTTGTGTCTGATCACTTGGTTACTTTGCTTGTATTTTAATTCATTACATAATTTTTTCCTATATTTTTAATTGAAAAGAGTATATGAATATTTATTAACATTTCTTTTCTTTTAATGTTTCCTTCTTGTTATTTCTGTTATTTTAAAATTAAGAAAGTCAAGAGTATTCACGAGTGAATTTGGCAAAATCTATGTTCCAGCCCCAATCAAAATTGACAAATTGAGTTTGTGTTTCAAAAATTTGAAACCCAACTCAAATCAATCCAGCCGGTCACAAATAAGTTGAGTTAGGTTAGGTCAATGGATTTTTAAATTGAAATTAATTTTAGATTTTAAAATAATTTTAGAAAAATGAAATAAAAGCAAATAATTATTTATATTGCATAAGTCGTGGCTTACATTCTATTACATCTCTAACGCCTGAAAATTCAGTTAACACAAGATAATCTAGCACTCACATCTAATATATAATTCAATTAATTTGCAACATTATTTGCGAGATAAATTTTCATCCTATCCTGAATGTTTTTAATCTCAGAGAAGACATACTTAAAAGAATTCCATTGATTATTATATTCTTTTCAACAATATCTTAGTTCAATTAGAAAAATTGTTATATACATTTGTAACTATATTCAAACTTTGAATTATTGGGATCAATCTAGTGATAGAGAATTTAAGTAGCACAAATAAAGTCATAGGTTTAAAATTTAGTGTTATCATTATAATTTTTTTTACTATATTCAAACTTTTTTAATAAGAAAATTGTAAAAATAGTAATTTTATAATTAAAGATTTTCTTAAAAATATACATTACTTTAAAAGAAAAAAAAAGTTAAAAAGAGAAGTATTTGTTGTTTTTTTTCCCCTAAAATAAGACATCTCCATAACTAAAAACTATGAGACCAACTCTCAAGGCATAGAGTTAAAAATTATTTAAGTGAGTTTTGTTTCTTACAACAAGTCTTTTTCATATGCTCCATTTAGAAATCGAACTCCCTGAAACTCAGTGATCTATCAATTGACTGAAACTTGTTGGTAGAGAAGTATTTGTTGTCAAAATATATAATGCAGAGAGAGCAAAGAGTCGTGGCCAAGGGCACCAAGTCCCCCACATATGGGGGTTCTGTCCATTAGTGCCTGAAAGAGTAGCCTCAGCTCTCCCACCCCCACAAACTTGTCAACTACTGGACGTGTTAATTTGCCGAGATCGATATTATAGAGATTGAAACTTGCCAATCCATTTTCAGGAGGTTGTTAGACCTTGTGCATGTGCATGTGCATGTTGGACCTAGCAACGGACCACGTATATGAGGTTATAAATGAAATAAAGATAATATAAACATGTAATGAATGGTGTCATTCATTTTTCCAAAACTATAATAATGAAATAAATGGAGAGGGAAAAAAAATAGAGAGGATAATTTTTCACGTCTGGAAGGTTGCATGGTTCCCAAGATCCTTGTAGGATAAAAGACCCATTCTGATAATAGCAAGCAGTTCAGACCCCAACCTTTTTTATTTGTTTGTTATATGTAGAATACTATAGAATTCATTTTTGATGCTATTTTCTTTATGTTTATTAGTCTTTTGTTTCTTTTTCTTGGAGTAAAGTCTTTTTTATTCTAAGAGTTCTATAATTTTTATGTAAATGGATATAATTAGATAAAATTATAAATGGTCACAATTTCTAAAGGACAATATATTAATTCAATTTTTTTTGGGGTATTCAAAGGGGTTTAAAGCCCAAAAGAGGAGATTACTCTTTTGTAAAGTGTGGGTAGAGATTTGCAACAAAGAAGCGATCCAGTAAATCATATAATCAACCTTCATATTGCACGCCGGACTAGTCATTACATCTGCACACCTATTAGTCTCCCTCCCTCTCTATATATATGAATAACAGAAATTGTCCTTATATTAACCTCAAATTTGAGAGTTAAAAAAAATTTAAAAAAACTTTTAAAAAAGTAAAGGACATATATTAAAAAAGATAAAATATATAGGAGTGTATTTTAACAACAAAAAAATACTAAGTGTCTACTTGAGCATTAACAGTATGTTATTCAAGTCTCAGTAATTTTTATTAATTCGAATTTGTTTCTACAGGTCTGTGTGCTCCCATACATGAGACATCATTGTAACCGTTTACTTTGAGAAATTTGGTCTTCAACTAAGAAGAGTACACAAGATCAATGTTTACGTCAAAGGTTTGCTTATCATTTTTCCTTAGACTCCCCTTATATTAATTAGAAGGGTATGCGTAGCAAATCCTTATTTCTCTTTCACAATTTATAAACACAAGTTCTTTTTTAAAAAAAAATAATATTATTTTTAAGTTAAATATGCCTGAAATTCGTTATGTTTAAAAGGTTTTTCTCCTAATTACAAAAAAAAAATAACATTTTTACCATCTTAATTTTTTACTAATACTAATTAGTCTTTTGATATTTTTTCATACATAATATTCAATTTAAATAGCATTCAATAGAATGTTATGTACTATTTTTTGAAATAATGTGTAAATGATTATGTCTTTTTGGCATAATGTTAAGTAAAATTAGGTAAAATAATTATTACTTAAATAATTTGGTAAATTTCCATAATTTTATTTTGTAATTAATGATTCATATTTAATTCATGAATTTTTTTTCAGGTGACTTAGAGTTGCTAAGAATTTTAACAGGAAAATGGAGTGAAGATCTTGAAGCAAAGTCATCGGGTACCATTTAATTAGCTAGTCTTGATTTTAATATTGTGAAGTACTAGGTACTTAGTTATATAAGTTCCTTTCCCTTTTGGTTAAATTATGTTTTTTTTGCACCATATTGGATTGTATAACTCATTAATTGATTTATGCATGTGCTTTCTTATTATTTTACTAGTATTATTTTTTATATTTAATTTTTCACTACAAATGTAAATTAATGTGAAAATTAAGTGAATAGATATTATTAAATTTAGGGGCATTTTATTTAATATTATTTTGTTGTCTAAATATTATTATTTAGTATATTTTAATTTGAAAAATAATTAAAATAAAAATTAGGCAATTTCAGTTTTCTTAACATAAAAAAATATATTTATTTTTCATTTAAATTTCAAATGTTGGAACATCAGACTCAAAGCCATGACTGGCCTGGTATAATAGGCGAGGCCCTAAACCTCTGTAGGGGTCGCTTTCTCTTTTCTCCTTTAAATAAGCAATACATTTCTCAACCTCAGATTTCACTTGTAAATATAACTCTTGAGATTTCTGCTTGTCTCTCAGTTCTTGTTCCCTTCCTGTCAAACAATATCTCATTAAATTTAAGGAAAAATCATTTTTAAATTTTAACACCATATATACTTCATGGACAATATTCCAAGCTGTACAGACAACTCAGCAAAATAAAAATAAAAATGCCAAGCTGTAAATATGCATAGGGCATACCTTTCGTTTCCAATGGTTTTCCAAAATAAAAGTAGAACCGGCCAGGAACTTTAGGCAAAATCAAAGGCAAATGCACTTGTTGATTTGCCACCTCACCACCAGCATCATTCCTATATAATAAAGATGTATATATAAAATGTTATATTTCATAATCTGGTATGAATTATAAAAAAAACACCAAACAAGATACCTCAAGTGCGCAGTCTCCTTTGTGAGGCTTTCTATTTCAGACCTAAAGTAAGGAATTTTCACCAAGTCGTCATAATCAAAAACTACCTGAAAAGACCAATGTGATATGATGTGTTATGGTAAATCCATGTCCAAGGCATCCACAGATCATGGGAAAATGAAATTCAAAGATGGAGATATTCATGCATTAAGAGGGAGAGAGAAATAAAATATGGAAAACTCTCGGGGAGTGTTTGGAAGGGGAGAAGTTTTTTCACGTCCTGGAATCATGAATCTTGAAAATCATGTTTTCTAGGAACGAATAAAATCTGTTTGGTCGGAAACATTTAGATAAGTATCAGACGCTTCCTTAGTTTCTAAATATTTAATTTAGGACCATTCAATAAGTAAAACTACGATAACATAAGCTGTCCCGTGAATTGCAAAGCCTTTCCCAATTACTCAGCTCTCTAACACATGCAAATACATACAAAGACACAGAGAAAGAGAGATAATTTATTTATTTATTTATTTAATATCAATCTTTAAGAAATTTTCCAATCGTGTCCTATCACTTCATGTAAATAACTTAGGCTGACTATGCTACTACAACTACCTGCAAAGTCAAAATCCTTCATTGATGTGTTAACAAACACTTAGATGACATTGAAAAAAATGCATGTCACTCACAGTGAACCAAAATTAAATCATAATGCTCAGAGAAAAGTTTGTAAATATGAGAAGTTTAGTAGAATTATGCTTTCTATATATAAAAACAATTGGTCATGCTTTGCCTGATACAAGCATTTTCAGGCTATAATAAATTCATAGAGGAAAATGATTGGTTCAGAAAAGACCAAAACTTACTTGACCAATGTCATCTTCTCCAACTACACCAAAAGGTACTATTTTGGCTCCAAATCTTGCTGCCATCCTTACAAACTCGGATTGTTCAGGCCAGAATAACTTGTATTCTTCACCCTGAGAATTAATGCAATGTTGGAGATTTTAAACGACTCTGGTATATTTCAAAGCATAAATAGAGACAGAGACAGATAAAGTGAGCCTAAAAAATTTCATATTAAGTGTGTGTTTCATTTAAGTTACATTCCAAAATTAATCACATTTCCCGCACACCCCCCCCCCTCCCCTCTGCAAATAGAGATTACTTCTCATGAAAAAGTTTTTCCAAACAAACAGGTAATGGATGTGCGAATGATACAATATGCATTTCCTTTCATTTTTTTAAAACTTGAAAGATACCCCAACATCTTATACGTTTACACTCAGTGTTCCTCCTCAGAACTCTGCCTTTGTCGTACCATAAGAAGATGTGATAGATACTGAAAGGGAACTAAGGCGCTAGACAGTTGTTCCCCGTGTTTTAAAGGATAAAACTCTTTGTAGAGGTAAATCTGGTGTGTATTAGAGGAAACCCTTTATTTATACTCAAATCTGGCCCAAAAACCAGATTATTTGTATCTTTTTTTAGAATTCAATGTGTGATTATTTCTTGAGTCTAACAGCTACAAGACTTGTGATGTTGTATGGAACTAAATCTTGGATGGAAAATGCTAACAAAATAATAAACTCAATGTAACAAAGATGTGAATGCTTCATAAGATGAGTGGACATAATATGATAATAGACAAGAAAGGATTAGGAATTTGGAGAGAAAGTTGAGGTAAAAAGTATCGTAAAACAATCCATGAAGCATACCATGGGTTATATGTACATGTGTGGAGAAGACCTAGAAAATCCCCACTATGCAAGAGCAAATCAAAATGAGACTAGTCCAATAGCTAGAGGCAAAAGGAAGACTTAAAAAAGCAGTAAGTGTTAAGCCATTAAGAATATAAAGATCAATAGTTTATCTATAAACATGGCTTGGTCGTTGTAATAAAGGGAGAAGTTATAATTTTGTTCTCCAGCATATCTACAACCTATGACATTTCATGCAATTTCCTTTTTTTCTCTTTGTTTTTGCTTAAATGAAAATTAAAATACAGAATAGTGATATCAGATAATTAATTCAATTCATATAAGTTTCACACGCTCTTTTCCAAAATTTAGCCCAGCCTTGGGTATTTTTGTTCAAGATAGTATAATTCAAGCCATAGACCTTAGAAGTAGTCAAATGAGCAAATCCATGATTCCATGTAAAAGATGAAACTCACTGGTAATAGAAAGAGTTATTTATTGAGATTTACCTTCCTATGAAAAGCCTCGCGTATCCCTCCAGGATATAATAGGACATGAGACTTGGAAGAAAAAAGCTTGTAGAGGTTGGTTGGTGCTACAGGCACAGCACCCATGATTCTGAGACCGTCAAAATAAGATACATCTGGCAATTTTCCTTTTTTAGTTCTCATAAAAAACAAGGGATGTGCTATCCCTCTAACAACGATATTTCTTTCAGAAAAAATTCTACACCACAGGGGAACTTTGTCTAATCCCAGTAGCATGTGGTCCCCAACAAACAAAACAGGCCCCTCTGAAGGAATTCCAGCAAGGCCTTTTACAATAGTCCCATCCTCCAAAGTTGAGAGCATTACAGTTGAGACAAGGTTATACAAACTGGAAGCATTATAAGTGAAAGGTGTCAATGTTATAACTAGTTTCATTATACTGCAATCAGTTAATCAATATATATATACTATGAAGTCTCTTGTCGATTGCAATTGATGGCTTATATGATCAAATTAACCTTGTTTATACCTGTATGATTCTGTTACTTTTCTGGCTTCTTCAGGTGTTGGTGGTATATAATCTGATATATAGTCATGAGACTTGCCGCGGCGGTAGTATGAAGTGCCCTTGACTATAGTTACCAGGTCAATGCTGTCCTCCTGTTAGCAGTGGACAGAGGAATCATATTAAAGTTTGTTTGAACTTCCAACTTATATTTGATATCTTTTTACTCTTATCAGATGAAAAGTATCATGATGCATGCCTGAATGCAAATGACAAGGACAAGCACGTATGCAGAAAAGTAGAATGGGAGAAATTTATACCAGGAATAGGAAATGGCCACTGTCATTAAATTTACGAAGTTGGCTTTTAGATCTAGGCAGTAACTCCAGTAGTCTTTCACCTTCCTGTTGACTAGGCAGTAACTGATCATTTCCACTAAAAGGGAAAATAACAAAGTAAGTTTCACTTCATACACTTTAAAATATGCTGTGTATATGTGATATTAGGTAGGATGAAGCTGTTGTCTCTAAAGTAAGGATTGGCTCCATTGAAGGCCACATAGATTTGAAACTAATTTTTAATGTTTTATATGTCCTTGAAATCAATCAAAACCTTTTAAGAGTTCCTCAGTTGCTGGAAAAAGGTTATAAGGTGTTGTTTGAAGACAAAAATTGCACGAATGAAGACTCAAAAGGTAGAGAGGTGTTCAATGTTCAAATGAAAGGAAAAAGCTTTTCTTGGATTTCATGAACAAGGAGCAGGCTGCAATGCAGAAAGAGGTTAGCAGTATGGTACTTTGGTACGAGATTGGACCATTTCCATCACAACGCTCCAATGTTTATGAAGAAGAACAATCTAGCAAAAAATTCCCTTGAATTAGAAGAACTTCCTGCATGTGCTATCTGCCAATATGGAAAGCAAACAAGGCTCTCTTTTCCACAAAATTAGGCTTGGAGGGCTATGGAAAGGCTGCAATTAATACAAACAGATGTTGGAGGGCCCATGAGCACATCATCACCGAATAGGAGTACATATTATATTGTTTTCATTGATGACAACACAAGAATGTGCTGGATTTACTTAAATGAAGTTTAAATCTGAAGCTGCTCACATCTTTTAGAAGTTTAAAGCTTGGGTGGAAACTCAAAGAAAGTGCAAACTGTGTTTATATTATTTTTTGTCCTTAAAATGCTTTAGATAGTGCTTTTTCACTGTTCAAAACTTTTTTTTACTACTCAAAGCGCTATCTAAAGTATTTTAAGGATGGAAAACAAAACAAACATATTTTGCAAGGACTAAAACAAAGAAATTTTTTTGCAGGGACGAAAATGAAAAGAACGTTAAATTATAGGGACCAAAAATATATTTAAGCCTCAAATCTAACAATGGAATTGAATTCCTTTCAAAAAAATTAATAAGTTTTGTGAAGATGCAGGCATAAAACAGCCGTTGATAGTACCTTATTCACCTCAACAAAATGACCCTGCAGAAAGGAAGAACAAGACAATTATGGAGATGACTAGGTGCTTGCTTCATGAAAAAGAATTGCCAAAGAAATTCTGAGTGGAAGCCTTAAGTACTGCAGTATTTTTGCTGAACAGGCTGCCAACAAAAGCTTGGCAAAAAAAAAAAAAAAGACACCATTTGAAGCATGGTATGGTTGCAAACTCAAGTTGCTTAATCTGAAGATATTTAAGTTGTTTGTGCTTCTCTTACACTCCTCAGGTTAAGAGAGACAAACTGGACAAGAAAGCAGAACTCAGAATCTTTGTAGGCTGTAGCTTAATTTCAAAGGCCCACAAGATGTATTTAGCACACCATGACAAAGTAATTGTTAGCAGGGATGTGAAATTCTTGGAGTTAGAAAGCTGGAGCTGGGAAGATGACAAGAAGATTGATTTTCAAGAGAATGATGACATAGGTGAAGAACCTGCCACAGGAACAAGATCACTTTCTGACATTTATCAAATGTGGAACATTGCCATCATGGAACCAGGAACCTGCTGGATATAAAGAAGTTGTAACTAATAAAAAATAGATAGATGCAGTGGAGAAGCTCACAACTATTGAAAAAATCATACAAGGGAATTGGTGGACAAACATAAGAAAGCTATTGGAGTCCGAAGATGAAGCTGAAAGGGTTGATGAAAGGTTAAAGCTTAATAGCGTGTTTGATGCATTTAACAGCAACCAGACAGACCACACATTATGTATGTTGTGAGTTTACTATCAAGGTGCATGCACTATGCTAGTTGATTATGGAATAACATTCAGTCAAGCTAAAATTTTCATCTTCTTGGTTACTCTAATAGTGATTGGGTAGGATGTGTTAATCATACGAGAAGCACCTCAGGTTATTACTTCACTTTAGGTTCTGGCGTGTTTTCATGGTGTTCTAAAAAACAATAACTTATAGCTCAATCAACAGCACATGCAGAGTATATAGCTGCTACTTTTTGTGAACCAAGCTCTTCAAATCAGAAAGCTTATGACAGACTTGACCATGGAACAAATAGAAAGCACACATATCTTTATGGACAACCTAGCTGCAATTTCAATTGCTAATTATATACTGTTCCATGGCAAAACGAAACAATTATAGATCAAGTTTTTCTAAGAGAAGCTCAGTAGGATGGAGAAGTGCAACTTGTTTATTGTAGAACAGAACATCAGAATGCTGAGATCCTAACAAAGGCACTTCCTAAAGGAAAATCTGAGTTCTTGAGGAAAAAACTTGGAATATACTAGAAGTTGCCAATATTTGAAGAGTCAAATACTTCCCTAATTTTTAGGCAATAAAGAGTCAAATAGCTATTAGAATCAGAATATTTTGATTCTCTTTTTTTAGTTTAAGCTCATCACTAGCAGATGTTATGCGATTCTAATTTTCTTATTACTGTCTTATTCCTTATTCCTGTATAAAATACATGTTTTGCTACTCAATAAAATTATGCCTTCTACAATTCAGATTTTTCTCTCTTGTTCTTTCTTGTTACAGCCCTCTATATTTATCAAATAACAAACAGAAATCCTACTAGGTTAATCATAATGCAATCTTATTTTAAGATAAAAATCAATTACTTTTACCATCTAAGCTTTTAATTGTTGGCCAAGTTAACCTATTGTAGTTTAACTATATGATGTACTTCACATCCAGCAGAAAGTGAAAAGTTAACAATGTACTTGTTATGATTCCATATTATGACAAATTTAAGATGTACAATGTCAAAGAGAAAGAACCTGCAAAGTATCAAAGTCTGAGCTTTGATAGCATAAAGGCGTGAAAGGGCATAAGCAGAAGCTGACTTAAGCATCTTCAGTTTCCACACAAGTGTTTCTTTTGGTAATATGTCAGCAAGAACCTGAGAGTTCAATCAACAATAGATTTTCAATATTGAAAGTAAATGAAGGGAAAGTTCAAACTAAACACCAAGAAGCCAAAGTAAAGAAAATTCAGTCAAGTCAATCCACATTCTTCAAAAGTCCATTCCACTTTTATAAAGTTTTGGTTACAAGAAAGAAAAGGAAATAAGCAATCCAATTTTCAATTTAGATTTCTTCTGGAATATGCCCCATGCATTGTCATTACACCTCATATAAAATGCTTCACATATGCAACGCATAAAGAAAAAGTCACACACTGCTCTTCCAATAGGAATTTCTTTATTTTTTTTAACAAAGCAATAATTGAACCTTACGTGCAAAGATAATGAGAAAGTAGTAAAATCCTTCACTAGCTCTCCAGCTGTATTTTGTAGAGGGAGCCCTTGGACCACATTATCTAACACCATCCTCAGAGATTCACCTAATGTTATAAGAAATTTTGAAGGCATAAATGGAAATGGCATCAACTTCATAGGTAAAAGATACAGTATATAGGTTGTATGACAAATGATCTTTTCCTAAAAATTATTCAGCATTGATGGATGTTGAGGTAGAGAATATAGTATAAGTCCCTCATGAGTCATAACGTTGAAGTTAAGTACTTGCTGATTTAATATTTTAATTAACTAAAAAACTATGATTCATTAATCTTCAGTTAAAAATAATCAAAAGAAACAAAAAATGGGAAAATCTTGTTTCAAGTCACCATTTAAGTATTACATCATGAAAGAAACGACGAAGGGGAATTCATGATAAAAAAAATAATTATTTACAAGCTCCAGCAAAGGCATGAAACATTTATGTCATAAAGGAAGAAAATGATATAAATTCACAAAAATATCATAAAATGTAAAACAATGGAGCATAAATGCCACGAAAGATGCATGGAAATTATATGTAAATGACATGACATGACATCCATAAGCATTTCCCATTAATTAATTAAAAAGAAGAACATAAGAAAGGAATTAGCCCATGATTTAAAGCATTGAAAACAATCAGAAACTACAACTGACTAGGCAAAAGTTACTCACTGCTGAGACTGAGACAAAACTGTCTGGAAATATAAACAACCTACAAATGGAGCCTTTCACTAGATCCCCAGCATCAGGTTATGTATTTCAAGTGTGGTCCCTTTTCTTAAAGGATTTAATATCTTATATATAGTGCATGTTTACGAGAGCTTTTTTCAGAGGCAAGCTTATTTTCCAAAAGTTTCTCTCAAGCTCTTAGGGTGGAATTCAGACCCAAACACATATGTGATGGATCTTTAGAAAAGAGTTCTTAAATAAAGGTAAAAGCATAGTGCCTTCAGAGCAAGATACACAAACCTGTTGTTGATCTGAGAATGTTAGGCAGGGCAGGAGAGAATGGATCGGGCAAAGCTTCCAATAATGGTGTTAGAAGTTGCAGGTGTGACCTTCTGATCGAAGTAGCTGCCAAATAGGGTGGGGAAGGCGAGATCAGATATTTTATCCATCTTTAATTGATGCACAGTTACAGAAAATCAAATTGAATATTGTATTGGAATTTTTATTCAAAGCTCTAGCTAAGGAACTCATGTTCACTACACAGTTACACCATTCTCAAATGTCAATGAGTGGCATCGTTCTGAAAAGAATAATCCCCGCCATATTTGTAAGCAACATCAGACATTGGTGTCCAGGCTAAAGCTTACCCTCAAAATATCAACAAGCTAACTCCAAGCTTACGAGAAGGATGATACATTTGGGATAGCACCAACATGATCCAAGAATTAAAACCTTGAGTCAAGGCCAAACCAAGAATATATAGTAAATTTTAATTTGTACTCAATGTGTGATCCACTTCTTCAACATTTTCTTGCATCCACTCACTCACATGTGGACTACTCTAACATTTACAACTTTCATTTGTCAAAATATTAATTGCCAAATTTTACATATCAGTGCACATATATAACAGTGAATTAGTAGTTCATTTTGGCTACGGGAGAAACTCTAAAGCTAAACTCTTACTTTCAGTCATGTTTATGGTGCTGAATTTTCTGGAACAATAAAACCCAAGAGAAAAAATCTTATCTACATCACTAAAAGTTACCTGGGTTCGCCAAAATCAGTACAAGATCAATATCAGAGCTAAGTGCTGCAACAGCCAGTGCAAGGCAAGCTCCTAAAGATTCTCCAACAAGATATATGGGTCTGTTTGGTGAACGTTGATATTCTGACCTAACTGTTCTCTCAACTATTTTCACTAGGTCTGCAAGAAGGAAGTATACAGAACAAACAAATTATGCTGGGATACATAACTGAAAAACGACATCAATTTTCTGAAGATGTAAAGAAGAAAAAGCATGTGATATCATTTTCAACACATTAAGCATGCTCATAATTAACCATTTTAAGAAAGAAGGAGCAAAAACAACAGAATGTACTAATGGTTAGTGACAGAGAGTTCAATATGGTACCTGTAAATGGTGTCCGATCAGCGACTGGAATATGCAAGCACCATATATCAAAAATCCTTCATTCAAGAAAAAAGAACAAAAAAACGTATTTCTCACATATCAGTAAATAACCCAAGAGCACCATCCAGCTAGAAGATACACTTTGGCTTCAAATTCATCTCATCACCTAATATGTGCATTCCTAAAATGACAATTTGGTGAGTGCAGTTAGGCCTTAAAATTAAATGAACTCAAACCTTCCCAGTTTCTGATGATGTAAAATAAGTCCAAGTCCCACGCCATCAATCCCTGTGAAATTTGAATGCAAGTTATTTTCACAAATTTATGAGCAACCTTGTTTGGAATGGATTAATGGAAGATATAAGGTTTACCTAATAGTTTTAAAAAAAAAAAACAAGAAGAAGAAGAGAGACAGCAGATTTGAATCCTCCACCTAACATTTCTGAGAAAACTAATATTTACCATGAAATTTGGAATGATGACATAAAGAATAGAAAAGCTTAGGACAAATCATGGCAGGAAAGCGAGAAGCCTGAAACATTAAAATGATTATATATTCAAGGATTAAATTAAAGCATTTTTTAATATGAGAACTAAAATAAAATGATTATATTCAAGGATTATATATTCATGGAATTTTGTGGGATTCCAAAAAATGTGAAAATGAGAATGTATATTCATATCTTTGTTTTCAAGGTAATTAAAAAATATTTTTGGATCTTTTATTTTCAGAAAAATAAGATATCAATAATTACATTAATTTTATATTGAAATGATTCTCATGAAAAGATGGTGAAAATATAAATTTTTTATGATGAGAATCATATTAATCATGTAAAATTTTTATTATATCTTTGATATTATCTCATTATCTAGAACTCTTATTTTAGATTATTTTGTGTTAATATGAATTTCACTTTACATTTTTCTTTATGATTCTTCTTTCTTTATTTCTTATCCTATTAAAGTTTTATTGTACATGTTTTGTGTTGCTTGTTTTTAATAAGGTTGAAGGAAATATTTTAATGTTGTCTTTTTAATAGAAAGATGTGATCAAGGAATTTATTAGAAAAATTTGTAAGATTTTTCACTGCTATTTGCAAATTATGTCTAGCCTTTATATCTTGTGTATGTGCATATAATAAGTTCTTTAATATAACATATATTTTTAGGAAAAAATAATGTGAACCCTAACATGTTTTTTTAAATATTCTTAGGAATATAAAAAAAAATTCCAACCAAATTAATAATTAAGCAAACATATTTTTCTTGGAATAACTAGGAATGACATTTCTTTCTAATACTTCTGGAACATGTTTGAAAACTTGACAAATTCTGTGAAACAAACACTTTCTATAATTATTTTTGGAAAAAATATGTTTTTAATTCCTATACTTCTACTTTTTCTTATTTTTAGTCCATAAAATTTCATATCATTCAATTTAGTCTTTATACTTTATTGAAAATATGTTTTTAGTCCCTCCACACATATTCTTCACAAACAGTGTTAATTTTTCCTATTAGAATTGACTTAGGATTTTTTTCTTTTTTTAAAAAAATTAATTACAATGACAAGATTTTTAAAAAAAAAAAAAGTTATTAAAATGTCCTTCAGACACATTAGACCCTAATTTTCAATTACTTTATTCACGTTTTCGTTTTCACTTTCTTTCTTTCATAGTTTGTGTTACAGTTCTATGAATTCGCACTATTCATCATTGATATTTGTACGTAGGAATTGTGGTTCGAAATCATAACTTATTTTTTCACAACCCGGATGAAAGAAATGCGCGTGTGAGGAGAAAATGTTGTTAAAAGCAAGAACCAAAATAATTCATTCTCCAAAAATTAATATTGTTTGTGAAGAATATGTACAGAAGAATTAAAAATATATTTTTAATAAAGTATAAGGACTAAATTAAGTCATATGAAACTTCATAAACTAAAAATGAGAAAAAGCAAAAATATAGAGAATAAAAACATTATTCTTTTATCAATCAATCTTAATTATTAATTTTCTTTTTAGGGAGTGATTCAAAGAGACAACACATGCAAGACAAACTATTTGGACTAACAAAAGGGAAGGGAATGGACGAGAATCGAGATGTCACTATTAACAATTTATAGGAAATACACGCAGGCAGCAGGAATAACAAGATTCCCCCGTCACTGTCGCCTACTCGCATGTCAAAATTAGCTATTAGTAAAAGGAAAGAGTAATGATCCTCGGATATCCTCTTTTTGCGAATAAACAAAGACAGCCAAAACTGAAGTCAAAATTGTGATAAACAAAGTAATAATACTTCAAAAAAAAAAAAACTAACGCCATGTAAAACAGTTTTAGTCTTTCTACTAAAAACTGATTATTGATATAATTTTTAAAATATTTTTTTTATAAAAATCAATAAATATTACATATGATACTTTTTCCGGTTCTTTTCATAAAAAAAACATATTTTAGAGTAAAATACACTCAAATTGATAGGAGATAATAATTTATAATTTATTTTACACCGTAAATATATAATTTTTTCATAAAGAATGAGAAGAAAAGAAAGAAAAAACTAGAGTACATCCAAAGAGGAGAGAAAAACAAGAAGGAAAAAAAGAAAATAACGGCAAAAAGATAACTGAAGGATTCACACACACAAAAAGCATGACAAAACAGCAAAAAGTAAAATAAATTAAAAAAAAAAAAAAAAAACTTACCTGGCAAAAAGAGCAGAAGAGGGGAGTTGTCCAATCGCGAAGCGCACTCCAACGGCGAAAACCACCGCGGCGGTCCACCGTCCGGTTTGATCAACTCCTTCGACCGCTCCAAATACTCATTCCAACCGTTCATGCGTCGCTTCTTCTTCTCTTCCCTACGCTTCTCTTTCTCCACCGTCGCCGGCGGAACCTGGTCCACCGACACGGCGAGGCGCGGAGTCGCAATCGGAGTCCGGCGGGAGTTCGTTTTTCCGTCCGGCGACGGCGGATAACGGCGGAAGAGTGCAGCGGAGAAGAGACGGGCTCCGGTGGCCGCCATGTTGGCGCGAGATTCGAATATGAAAAGCGCGTTTGTGATAATTAAGAAGGTAATACTATAATATATTGCGACGCGAGATATAAGATTAGTATTGCGATGAAGGAATGAGAAGAGAAGGAGATTAAAGAAAAGGTGTAATATATTATTGTGAAAGTCAGATATGAGCAACGCAAGGCTTGTTTCTTACATTCCGGATGTGACTGTGTTTGCACTGTGTCTCTGTTGCGTATTTCTGCTTCTCAATCTCATTGACCTCTTTTTTGTTTATCCACACCTAAAATTGTATTTTTCTTCTCTCGTGTATATTTTGTTTTTTATTGGGAATTTAAAATATTATAAGAAAATTTATAATAATTCTCACGATCTTTTCAACCAACTCAACTAAATATTGTTAACTTGTTTCTAATGTTTTAAGTATATTAATTTAAAAACTAAATAAAAATATTATTTAAAATAACAAAAGTATATTATATTAGAAATTGAGTAAATAGTGTGATGAATTATATATATATATATATATATATATATATCACATGTCAAATATACAGTATTGTTTTAGTATGCATTAAGAATATTTCTTAGTTCAAAATCACTAATGATAATTGTTTTTTATTCCTTTGATAAGGGAAATCGTCAAATATTTTTTTTTATAAGCCTTATTAATTTATGCATAATGTTATGTATCATATTGAATGTGTGAAGAATGTATTGATATTTTTAGTATTATTTTATTAAATTACCTTGGAAAATTATAACTTTTTTCAATATTTATATATTAATCTTTTAGTGGATTATTTATTGTTTAAAATATATGAAAATAACTATTTAATTACACTTTCAAGTGTTATTTGCCTATCAATGGGTTAATAATATCTAGAGCTATTTTGACTTGTCACTACTAGAAAAATTAATTTTTATGACATTGATTTTAAGTCGGTTGATAAACAACCCATCTTCGAAAAAAATGCAATGGTATTTTTGTAAATAAAAATTATCATTTTAAGACGATTTTGTGAAAATCATCTTAAAAATTATCATTTTAAGACGATTTTACGAAAATCATCTTAAAAATTTTCGATTATTTTTAAAATCTCTCTCTACTCTCCTCTGCCTCTTTATATTCTCACTCTCCCTCTCACTCTATGTGTCAACCTCTCATATTTTCCTGGGTTCATACCTTACTAGGAAGTAAGGATCCATTTTCCTAACAACTTACTCCACGTGAACCGTTTACAGTGTTTATTCATTTTCTTGTTACCTTTTAAATAAATCATGATATTATTATCTTTCTATCATTTTATATTTTTTAACTATTTTAACAACTAGCTTTAATGTACATTTCTAATTTAATAAAATGATTTTTTAACTTATATTTATCAGCTAACTTTTCAGTTTCTAGTTAATTTTTTTAATTAATTTTGTCAAACATAACCTAAGTAGTTAAATTAATTAACTAAATAAGAACCACTCACTTGTCAAGAAATAATTAAACAAATCAATATTACTTCATTCTTCTAAAAAGTTCTAACTCTCTAATTTTTTTCTATTTTACAAGTAAAAGTGACATTCCCATGGACATGCTACGAAGGCACGCAAGAAAAATTATGCTTCCAAAGACTTCTCGATTCTCATATACTTTCAATCGTAGACCTTTATGCCAAATTTTAATATTTTTCAGGAATAATTAGTCATTTTTATTTCTAAATATGTAATTCGCTGTCAAATACGTCTCTGAAAGATGACAAATCAAAATTTAGTTCATACAAGAAGTGTGACAAATATATTCATCCGTTAACTTTCATCCATCACCGTTAATAAAATAACCTACGTAACACAAAGGAACAAATTTGTCATTGAAATAATTGTGAACGTGGTCATCTCTAATTGTCATAGGGACATATTTGTCATATAATATATATATATATTTTTTACTTTTCACCACTCCACTAGTAAATGTGTCCCAGAAAAAGGTAAATACAAAATTATGTCCCCAAAAGTGTTAAAAGTGCGACAAATATATTCAAATGTTAATCGTAGATTGAGACTAAATATTATATAACGCAAACTTAAATATTATATAACAAAAATAAAGACTTACTAGTATGATATAATTCTCTCAAAATTTTGTTGTAATCATTATAAATTTTTTTAAATTATAATAATTAATCGCAATCTATTATTAACGTCCAGATATATTTGTCGTACTTTTTGTGAAAGTATAAATACATAATTTTGATGTTGCCAAAGATGAATCAAACAAAGTTGCTTTAAAGGATAAACATTGCTTCAAAATTAATGCAAGGTTGATTCAACAAACAAAACATTGCTTCAAGATTAACTCAAGATCAAGTTTTGTCTCAAAACAAAGTATTTCCAAAACATCAAAAGCTCTGGTAATCGATTATCAGAAGACAATTTTGAAAAATAGCTGTTAAAAAGAGTTTTGAATTTGAATTTTGAACCTGCAATCGATTACCAACCACGGAACTCTTGAAATTCAAATTCAAAAGTCATGATCCTTCAAAATATAACTATGTAATCGATTACCGATTATTAGTGAAAAAATTCAGAAAAAGTTTTTTGAAAAGACACATCTCTTCAAACCATTTTGAAAAGACACGAAGGACCTATATATATATGTGTCTACTTTCAAAAAGCAAGAGAGATATTCTAAGAAAATTTCATCGTCGACAATGCTCTCTCAACAACTATTGAACAAACACTTGCAAATCTATTGAGAGTTCATTCAGGAACTTTAATTTGTATCATTTACACTAAAGGAGAGAAATTTTTTTGTTTATCTAAAAAAATCAGTTGTAATCAAGAAACTGGTTGTCTCTTGAATTGTGAGTTTCCTGAACAAAAGATATTCCTCGAATGTTTAGAAGTTGTAAAAAGAATTTTTACAAAGTTAGTGAAAATCTCAAGTGGGTTACTTGAGGATTGAATGTAAGCACGAAAAGTTGTCGAACCAGTATAAATCGCGTTTGTATTTCTCTCTTCCCTTATCTTATTTATTTTATTGCAATCAATTTTATCTTACACATTTAAAAGAATATTGTTAAATTAATTACCAAATGGAATTTGATACACCCTAGAACTTCTTATCATGTGTCATGCACACACAAAACAAAATCCCTTTTAAATAGAACTTCAGTAGTTGTTCTCCTTCCCCATTAATCTATTATTTGCATTTTATCTCTTATTGATTTAAACCAGGTAAAATTGTAAAATGTTTCTATCAGAAATCGTGCCTTTTCGGCCTGAAAACAATCCTGAAACTAATATTCATTGTTTATCTCTAACCTAGGGAATGCAAAGGCCCCTTCAGAACCAATTAGAAAATTACCTTCTTTTTTTGTGTGTGTGTGCAAAACAATCAAATTTCAAATGTTGGAACTTCAGACTCGAAACCATGTGTAGCCTGGTATAATAGTCGAGGCCCTATACCTCTGTAGGGGTCGCTTTCTCTTTTCACCTTTAAATACGCAATACATCTCTCAACCTCAGATTTCACTTGTAAATATAACTCATGAGATTTCTGTTTGTCGTCTCTCAGTTCTTGTTTCCTCCCTGTCAAAAATATCTTTAACACCATTTTTCAAGGACATTCCGAGCTGTAAATAACTAAATATGCATTTAGCATACCTTCCGTTTCCAATGGTTTTCCAAAATAATAGTAGAACCGACCAGGAACTTTAGGCAAAATCAAAGGCATATGCACTGGCTGATTTGCCACCTCACCACCAGCATCACTCCTGGTTTTCAAATATATAAGGGATATATAATAATGTATATGCATACTTATTAGAAGATGGAAAAGAATGACAACAAAGATGTATATTTCATGATTTGGTAAGAATAAAAGAAAAACCACACCAAACAAGATACCTTAACTGCGTAGCCTCATTTGTGAGGCTTTCTATTTCCGACCTAAAGTAAGGAATCTTCACCAAGTCATCATAATCAAAAACTACCTGAAAGACCAATGTGATATGATGTGTTATGGTAAATCCATGTCCAAGGCATCCACAGATCATGGGAAAATGAAATTCAAAGATGGACATATTCATGCATGTTGGCACAAGAGATTTACAAAAAACATAAAATCTTAAAATACTCTCAAAAGACTGTCCAGCACTCACAAAGTTCTCAAAAAAGAGAAACTTGAAATCTGATATTCACACATTCATACATAGGGTGCAGCTGTTTTGATACAAATATAATATCTTACAAAAGTCAAGACTGAAGTTACTTCTACCAGACCACTTAATTGCTCATCTACCCATCATAAATACAAAGTCTAATACTTGTACTTTAGTCTTAAAGACTTTACTACTGCAGTAAGAATAAAATAAATACACAATCAGAATATAGTAGAGGACATCAGAAAATTCAGTAGCACTAACAATCCATTAAGTTAACAAGAGTGTTCTCTTACTTGTAGAGCCATATCTAACCTAAGATCGGTACAAAATATGGAAAAGTCAGTTTCTAAATATTTAATTAGGACCGTTGAATTATCAAAATAACGATAACATTTGCTGCCCCATGAAATGCAAAGCCTTTCCCAATTACTCAGATCTCTAACACATGCAAAAACATACACAAACACACACTTATAGAGAGATAGATAGAGTTTACTTTTGACCTAATATCAATGTTAAAAAAAAATCCAATCATGTGATATCTCTTTATGTAAATAACTTGAGTTGACTATGCTAACAACTACCTACAAAGTCAAAATCCTTTAATGATGTGGTAACACTATGGATGACAGTGAAAAAAATGCACTTCACTCACAGTGAAGCAAAAATTAAATCCTAAAGTTCATAGAGAAAAGTTTGTAAATATGGGTAGTTTACTTGAATTATGCTTTCCATAAAAACAATTGGTCACTCTTTGCCTGATACAATCATTTTCAGGCCATAATAGATTTGTAAAAGAAAAGGATTGGTTCAGAAAAGACCAAAACTTACTTCACCAAGGTCATCTTCTCCAACTGCACCAAAAGGTACAATTTTGGCTCCAAATCTTGCTGCCATCCTTACAAACTCAGATTGTTGAGGCCAGAATAACTTGTATTCTTCACCCTGAAAATTATTAAAATGCTGAAGATTTTAAACTATTCTAGTGTATTTCAAAGCACAAATACAGAGAGAGACAAATAAAGTGGGTCTAAAAAATAACCAAGCCCAAAAACATTTCATATTAAGTGGTGTTTCATTTAGCTTACTTTTGAATATTAATCACATCCCTCCCCTTTGCAGCTTCCTGGGAGAGCTTTTGAAAAAAGAGATTATATCTCATAAAAAAGTGTTTCCAAACAGGTAATGGATGTGAGAATGATACAATATGCATTTGCTTTCATTTTTTATGCCTGATTTTTTAAAACCTGAAAGATACCCCAACATCATCTTATATGTCTACACTCGGTGTTCCACCTCAGAACGCATCATATGACATTGGAAAATTGAATGCCAAGCATTTGATTGAAAAATCTTAC